>NC_142074.1:16762500-16790000 GCF_059756535.1 Pantherophis guttatus | reverse complement strand
CTATCCCTATCCCTAGCCCTGTCTGTCTGTCTGTCTGTCTGTCTGTCTGTCTGTCTGTCTATCTATCTATCTATCTATCTATCTATCTATCTATCTATCTATCTATCTATCTATCTATCTATCTATCTTAACCTATAGGCCATATCAACCTACAGGTTGAAAAACATATTACCAATACAATTCTAAACAATCAATTTAAAATAAGAGTAGGGTAAAAATGCAATAGTTGCAGGACAAAATACAATAATTTAATTCAGAAATACGTAAAATAGAATAAAATGGCATCAAATTATAATTCTGTATCCCTCCTGCAAGCTACCCCAATCAGGCCTACATATGCCGATCTCAGCCGCACCATTTTAGTCAGAAATTGTGCTGTGTTAAATGTCGTGTTCTGATTCTGGCTACACATGAGGTATGCTGTTTTAATATGGGCCTCCCACTGGGCCATACATTTAATATGTGGATCAAATCGAATAATAGATGAGTCAGATCTTCTACCTCTTGGTAGTCCTCTTGGACTGTGCATCCAATCATAATCACAGTAACAGGGCGTATCAGCAAGAGCAAATAGGAACAGATATAGCTCTGAGCAAACCAATAGGGGCGGCTGTAGGAGGCTCCGCCCACCACCTGGACATAATCACGTCCCATTTTTCCACGTTTTTGACACTCTGCGCATGCACGGAAGGCCCTCAGGCTCCCATTTGTGAACCGGTAAGCGAAGGTAAGTAAATACCACCCCTGCTCTGTAATAATACACAGTTGGTGTATACACCAGTAGTGGGCTACCCCCGGTTCGCCCCGGTTCTATAGAACCGGTCGTAAAACCGGCGGGAGGCCCCGCCCACTGACCATGACGTCATGAAAACGCTTCTGCGCTTGCACAGAAGAGTGTGTGCTTGCGCAGAAGAGCATGCGCGTGCACGGCCCCGTTGCAAACCAGTAGTAAAGGTAAGTAGAACCCACCCCTGGTGTACACATACACAAATACACACAGACGGAAAAGCAGAGGCTTCCAATTCTGAGAACTCGCTTAAATGCTTTCACGTCAACCAGAAGCTGCACGTTGAAATTATGCAGAACAATATGCCTGTCTGGTATATGTTTACGCAATGAGTAAATATAGATGGATGTTATGATTCTTTACACCCCATTACTGAAGTGTGAAGTAAGGAACGGTGTCGGGCGAGAAGAGAAAAGATAACAAATCATTCTGTTGTTGGTAGCTTCTGGATCCAAATCCACCCATGATGTTTGTGTCAGGAAGCCAGACGCGGGGAAATGTCTCTGCATGCTAATGCAGGGGAGGAAGCAAAGGAAGGGCGAGAGCAATAAATTGGCAATAATAATGAGTGATTAGATTTTTGGACCACGTACAGGATAGCTCATTTCAACTCATGGTGCTGCAGCGGTTTGCAAAAAGTAAGTTTACGTCTTTGATTAATCTCCTCTCCACTCTCCCTCCTTCCTCCTTCCTCTTTCCCTCCCCTTCCCTCCCCTTCCCTTTCTCTTCCCCTTCCCCCCTTCCCTCCTTCCCTCCTCTTTCTCCAGACTCCTTCCTCCTCCCTCTCCTTCCCCTGCCCCTTCCCTTCTTCTCCCTTCCCTCCTTCCCTCCAGACTCTTTCTCCTTCACTCTCCTTTCCCTCCCCTTCCCCTTTTCCTTCATCCTTCTTCGTGTTTCCCTTCCCTCTCTCCAGATTCCTTCCACTTCTCTCTCCTTCCTTCTCCCTTCCCTCCTTTCCTCCCCTCTCTCCAGACTCTTTCCCCTTCTTTCTCTCCTTCCCCCTCCCCTCTTTCTTTCATCCTTCCCCTTCCCAAATTTCTGTTTTCCTTTCCTGTCTCCAGACTCCTTCCCCTTCTCTCTCCTTCCTTCTCCCTTCCCTCCTTCCCTTCCCTCTCTCCAGGCTCTTTCCCTTCCTTCTCTCCTTCCCTTCCTCCTTCCCCTTCCCTTCTTCCTGTTTCCCTTCCCCCATACTCCTTCCCCTTCCCTCTCTCCTTCCCCCATATCCAATTTCTAAGTCTTTAACTAAACCTAATTTCAACGTCTTTTGAAGTCATCCTTCCTATCCTGGACACCCCTTCGACCTCTCTGAGCCTTGAAAGACGAGCCAGGGTTGATGATGTTATAATTGGATATATGTATAATAATATTTACTTGTAACTAGACAGGTACTAGCTGTCCCCTTGCCTTCTTGAGCTCTGTTTCCAGACCGATAATTCTTCAGTACCTCAAATACCTTTGTTGGTGATTTATATACCACTGCCATCAGCAGAGTCTTCTTCTTGCATTTTAAGAGACTTATCCCTCAACCAAGGTGATCTTTTATTTTTCTCAGCAAAGTTGCAATATCCTTCCCCCAGGAGTGGGGAGGGAATGGGGATTTTGCAGTATCCTTCCCCTGGAGTGGGCTGGGAATGGAGATTTTGCAGTATCCTTCCCCTGCCATGCCCACCAAGCCACGCCCACCAAGCCACACCACGCCCACCAAGCCACGCCCACAGAACCGGTAGTAAAAAATTTGGATTTCACCACTGCTACCATCCCTGTCTTACTGTCCCCATTAATCTGTATTTACTTCCTTTGTTTATGTTTATCTTCATAGCTATAGCTGTTATCTTGTACATGTTTGACAGACAGACAAACAAACAAATAAAATAAATATTTTTATTTTATTTTTCTGCAGGCCCTTTTTCTTGAGGAAAGAAAATGTCTCTCTTGGAGAAAAAAAAAATTCATCCTTTGGTTGGTATTTCTCTTTCTTTGCCGTTGTCCTCTCCTGGTCGTGAACATTTCCCCCCTTTTAAAAACACACCCTCCAAATTTAAACTTGGGTTTTTCGATTCAACACAGCTGGACCGTAGTCGATTCACAATCCCATGCTGCTTCTTTAGGTCATCCTGGATAACTTCTAACCTTCCATTCTTCGTCCTCGGACCATTTCACCCAGAGATGGATGAAGTTTTTCATTTTCCGATGAGGATTTTGATTTAACCTCTCCGCAGTGTCTGTGCCTCACTACCAGCTTATGTTCCTTCGCCAGCAATTTTGCAGGTGGGCTAATGCTGGTAAACAAGAGACCGTCGTAACGCAACCCAATCCGGGAGCGGAATGTTGCTTCTTAATGGCAATTTCTCGTAACTGAAAAATCTCAAGTGTCATTAAAGAGACCGGCTATTGAAAAGAGCAGGCTTTTAGGCCCTGAATAAAACGCCTTCCATCTCACTACCCCTCTTCCCCCATTTTTCTTTCTCCCTTGTGCCGCTCTCTGCTTTCTCGCTTCCTCGACTTAAAATAAAATAAAAATGAGAGGGTAAGAAAGGCTGTGAACATGTTTTTTTTTCAAAACCTGAGTCCTAAGTGATGAGATGTAACAGATTAACAGAGTTGGAAGGGACCTTATAGGTCATCTAGTCCAACCCCCCGCTCAAGCAGGAGACCCTACACCATTTCTGACAAATGGCAGTCCGATCTTTGGATTGGATGATAGATGAATAGAATAGAGTAGAGTAGAGTAGAGTAGAGTAGAGTAGAGTAGAGTAGAGTAGAGTAGAGTAGAATAGAATAGAATAGAATAGAATAGAATAGAATAGAATAGAATAGAATAGAATGAGTTGGAAGGGACCTTGGAGGTCTTCTAGTCAAACCCCCTGCTTAGGCAGGAAACCCTACACCACTTCAGACAAATGGTTGTCCAAAATCTTCTTAAAAACTTCCAGTGTTGGAGCAATCGCAACTTCTGGAGGCAAGTTATTCCACTGATTAATTGTTCTATCGGGAAATTCCTTAATTCTAGGTTGCTTCTCTCCTTGATTAGTTTCCACCCATTGCTTCTTGTCCTGCCCTCAGGCGCTTTGGAGAATAGCTTGACTCCCTCTTCTTTGTAGCAGCCCCTGAGATATTGGAACATTGCTATCATGTCTCCCCTAGTCCTTCTTTTCATTAAACTAGACATACCTAATTGCAGGCAGCCGGCAGGCAGCAGAAGGAGCCTGCATTACTGCATTCTAACCACTGCGCCACCATGGCTCATGAAGTCAAGTTATCAGTGTAGCATTTTATACTCATAGGTAAAAGGAAAAGGTTCCCCTCGGACATATTTGCTAGTCGTTCCCGACTCTAGGGGGCGGTGCTCATCTCGGTTTCAAAGCCGAAGAGCCAGCGCTGTCCAAAGACGTCTCCGTGGTCATGTGGCTGGCATGACTAAACACCAAAGGCGCACGGAACGCTCTTACCTTCCCACCAAAGGTGGTCCTTATTTTTCTACTTGCAATTTTTTTACGTGCTTTCGAACTGCTAGGTTGGCAGAAGCTGGGATAAATAACGGGAGCTCACCCCGTTACGTGGCACTCGGGATTCGAACCGCGGAACTGCTGACCTTTCGATTGACAAGCTCAGCGTCTTAGCCACTGAGCCACCGCGTCCCTGCTCTCTATATTATAAAACCATATATTATGAGTATCAGAGCTGATTATTGCAAATGCTACTGCATCTTAGCCACTGAGCCACCGCGTCCCTTACATTATACTCATATAAGTGCTATTTTAATGCTGGTGCTAAATGTATCATGATGTATAACGATTTTGCAGCCCTGGTGATTTTTACTTTTGTTTTAGCTTAATTGATCATTTTCATTGTGGTTGGACTGGATCCAGATAGGAGACATATGACAAATGTTTGTTGTGGCATTTGATTGGTTGTTCCTTGTTTCCTGCCTAGTAAATCACGGAGTGAAAGGGAATGTACTGTATATAAGCCCTCTTTTACTTTTCCTGTTTTCCAGACAGCGGGAAAATGAATGTATCCCCGTCTCTTTTCTTTGAGTGAGCGATCCTCGCGGCTTACTATGGCGTTTTTCAGCTTCAGTGATTTTAAGATGTGTGGACTTCATCTCCCAGAATTCCCCAGCCAACACGTTGCTGAGTTTGAGAAGCACTGCAAGGAAGAATGGAGATGACAAGGTTATTTCTGCAATGCTTTTCTTCCTTCCCGAAAACATATTTCTTAGAGGGAAAAGTCGACAGTTCTTCAGACTGATGTTCCAGACCAACAAACCCACTTTCCTGTTTCCTAGAGTAGCTCAGAATCAGAGCACCATGGAAATACGGATTTCTAAAATGAAGCTGGAATTTGAAAGGTCATCAGATCCGCCTGGGACCATCAGACCTTCCAGCTCCTCTTTGATGTTCTACTGCAATATAAGGGAACCATTATTTTAATGACTAAATGTAAATCTGTTAAAGACGGAGATGGCTATGGCTTCAGTTGTCTACCTGACATTAGAAGTAACATCTGGATCAGCAGAAGACTATTCTCTGGTTGCTCAAGATATGGAGTCAATTATCAATTCTTCCTTCCTTCCCTCCCTCCCTCCCTCCCTCCCTCCTTCCTTCCTTCCTTCCTTCCTCCCTCGCTCCCTCCCTCCCGCCCTCCCTCCCATCTATTTCCTTCCTTCCATCCATCTATTTCCTTTCCTTCCTCCTTTCCTCCCATCTATTTCCTTCCTTCCACCCATCTATTTCCTTCCTCCTTTCCTTCCTCCTTTCCTTCCTCCTTTCCTTCCTTCCTTCCTCCTTCTCTCCTTCCCTCCCTCCCTCCTCCCACTCTCCCTCTCTTTCTCTCTCTCTCTCTCTCTCTCTCTCCATACACACACAGACACACAGACAGAGATCTATACAGGTAGTCCTCGACTTATGACCACAACTGAGCCCAACATTTTGGTTGTTAGGCAAGCACATTTATTGAGCGAGTTTTGCCCCCTTTTACAACCTTTCTTGCCACCGTTGTTAAGTGAATCATTGCAGGTTAACTATTTTAGTAACATGGTTGTTAAGTGAATCTGGCTTCCCTGTTGATTTTGCTTGTCAAAAGGTTGCAAAAGGTGATCACGTGACCTTGAGATGCAACAACGGACAGACATATGAACCAATCACCAAAGTCTGAATTTTGATCACATGATCGTTGGGATGCCACCATGGTAATAAGAGTGAAAAAAATGGTCATAAGTCACTTTTTTCAGTGCCGTTGTAACTTTGGATGGTCACTAAATCACACACACACACACACACACTTCTAAAACAGAACTAAGTGGAGAAATGCTTCCAAAGAAATTGGTTTATTGGTATTTCACGGACATTGAAGCTAATGGATAGGAAATTAGCACAAAGCTAAAAACAGAAGGACTGTTGGAGCAGAGGTGGGTTTCAGCAGGTTCTGACCAGTTCTGGAGAACCGGTAGCGGAAATTTTGAGTAGTTTGGAGAACCGGCAGTAAAAATTCTGACTGGCCCTGCCCCCATCTATTCTCTGCCTCCCGAGTCCCAGCTGATTGGGAGGAAATGCAGATTTTGCAGTAACCTTCCCCTGGAGTGGGGTGGGAATGGAGATTTTACAGTATCCTTCCCCTGCCACGCCCACCAAGCCATGCCACGCCCACCAAGCCACACCCACAGAACCGGTAGTAAAAAATGTTGAAACCCGCCACTGCGTTGGAGATCCACTATGTATCAGCCAAGGACCTACTTGTAGACCTCTGCAATTGATCTATTATTTGTTGATGCTACTTGTGAGGATCTGAAGATGACGTGTTTTTAACACCGAGTTTTAGTTCAGAAGGACAAAGGTATAGAGCACAAAAAAGTGCTTGTATCTAGGCGTGCTTAACGATAGAGGTTCTCTGAAAGGGACCTTATGTTTAATTTTCAAAACTCCTGAAAGCTGCATATACCAAGATCTCATATTGCTCCCCCGCCTCTCCAAAAATTACATATTATATTTCTTTGCATTCGGCTTCATGTTTTGGTTTTCTAGGGGGACAAAAAAAAATTAGAAACCTTGGAAAATAGGAAGCAGAAGTAAGCCAATGAGCAGCTAAATCCCGCGTCCAAGGTCCTAATGTCTTCAATCATTTGGGGAATTCCCACCCCTAATTCTATTACACACAAAAAAATTTAAATATTTGTCACCGCAGAGTCTGCCAAATTCTCCTACCACCTGTTTTAAGGGCACGTTTCTTCTCCTGATGGATGACCCATGTTTTACTGAGTGATTTGCCATTAATCATGATAAGGAATAAGCCTAACAAGTTATACATCCAATGTACCACTGTTTGGGCAGCTTAAAGCTGAAAGAAACTATTAATTTTAGTACACGTTCCACAAAAGAAAAGCAGGAACAGTTGCTTCCCTGATAGGTTCTCTTCTTGAAGGCTGCTTGGAAAGCACGTTCAGTCAATTTGTCCTTCTCTTGGCTGATTTTTTTAAAACAGATATTAACAGATTAACAGAGTTGGAACGTGTCTTATAGGTCTGTGATGGCGAACCTCTGGCATGCGTGCCAGAGGTGGCAACGCAGTGCCCTCTCGGTGGGCACGTGAGCTATCGCCTCAGTTCAGCTCCACCGTGCATGCGTGTGCACCTCCTGCTGGCCACCTGGTCTTCGGGTCTCTGCCACGCATGTGCAGAGGTGGGGTGCATAAGGGGGGGCATGCGCATATGCTTGGGGGCGTGTACATACGGGGGGCCCGTGCGCATGTGGGGAGGCCGTGCGTGCATATGCGGGGGCAGGGGACATGCGGGGGTGGGGTGCATGTGTTGGGGCCGTACATGCATTGCATTTTGGGGGTTTGGGCATGCGCACACACATTCACACACACACACATGAATGCTTTGGGCACTTGGTCCGGAAAAGGTTAGCCATCACTGTCATAGGTCATCTAGCCCTATAATTATTTTGTAATATATAATTATATATATTACTGTATATATATTATATTATATATAATATATTATATATATATTCGTAGATTTTCACGGGTAGAGGTATGCAAGTTTTGGTGCATTCGGGTCTTTTCCCGTGTAAGATTGAGAGTATCTTGGCGACGTTTCGATGAGGTCCCACTCGTCATCTTCAGGCTGGTGTCTTCGGCTTCGTGCCTGTGCGAGGAAAGTGTGATCGGAGCTGCCGTCTCTCTATAAATACTGGTGGGGAGTTGTGGGGTGCTGGCTTTGTTGCTGTGAGTGGGTTGGTTGCCTGTGTTGTTACCAGCACCCCACACCTCCCCACCAGTATTTATAGAGAGACGGCAGCTCCGATCACGCTTTCCTAGCACAAGCACAAAGCCAAAGACACCAGCCTGAAGATGACGAGTGGGACCTCATCGAAACGTCGCCAAGATACTCTCAATCTTACACGGGAAAAGACCCGAATACACCAAAACTTGTATATTACTTATAATATATATATTTTCTTTTTAATTTCATACACAACATCAGCACTTCCTGCCTTTAAATTAGCCTACTTCAAGAGGAATATGTTGCTGGTTTTGAGCTGCTATCATTCCTAACCATTACCTATACGGTCGAGGGCTTTTCCACACAGCTTCTTTCAACAGCTTGACTCCTGTGTGTAAACAGGATGGAAAGAAAGCTGTCTTGAGAAATCCCTGCCCAGTTGTCAATCCCTTCATCTGCTTCCGTGCAATGGTATGTGGGAAAATACTTGGGAGATTAAGCCAAGAGATGCTGTCAAGGAAACGGTTGGATAAGAGGCCGCATAGCCCACAGCTGGATAGTGGGCAGGGCAAGAGGCTCAGGAGGGACCTTCCCAAGTTCCTCAGGCTGCAAAGAGGATGTGGGGGAGGACGGAATTGTAGTTTGCAAGATGCTGACAATGTAGCAATAGCACTTAGCAATAGCACTTAGACTTATATACCGCTTTACAGTGCTTTACAGCCCAGTCATTTTCCCCCTTGGCATTTCAGGGCTGCCACAGCGGAGAAGGTCGAGCTGTGGAAACGGGAAGGGGGAGGAGGAGATAACTGGAGGATTGTAGCAGTGGTGAAATCCAAATTTTTTTACTACCAGTTCTGTGAGTGTAGCTTGGTGGGCGTGGCAGGGGAAGGATACTGCAAAATCTCCATTCCCACCCCACTCCAGGGGAAGGATACTGCAAAATCCCCATTCCCTCCCCACTCCAACTAGCAGTTCGAAAGCCCATAAAAAATGCAAGTAGAAAAATAGGGACCACCTTTGGTGGGAAGGTAACAGCATTCCATGCGCGTTTGGCATTGAGTCATTCTGGCCACATGACCACGGAGACGTCTTCGGACAGCGCTGGCTCTTCAGCTTTGAAACAGAGATGACTACTGCCACCTAGAGTCAGGAACGACTAGCACATATATGCAAGGGAAACCTTTACCTTTTAGGCAGGTTCTGTGCACTCTTCCAAAGAGGCAAATCCTGAACATGCTTTTGACAGAAATGGTTCCTGGAATGGAGAAAATTCGTATCGCCATCTGGAAAAAAAAAAACAAAAACGATGGAAACCAAACCACTTGCAGTTGTTATTATCCAAAGTGGCAATATGAAATCTGCAGCAATTGAAAAAAAATACTTCCAGCGTTAGGTGATAGCAAACAAGAACATAATTGCACTGGCTATTTTTCTCATATTCTTGACTTGGGAAAAAAAAAGCCTATTGTGCCGGATATATATATTGAGGGAGAGGCCTGCCATTTGAATTCCTTCTTTTTGTGACTAAAAAATTCATTTCCTCTCTCAAGAGCGTTTCATAGCAGTTTCCCAAGTAGTGTGCTGAATGGCTGCTTTTCTATTACTGTTCTCTACTTGGTAGGCTTGTGGAAATGATCCGTCCTGATGGAAAGCTGATGGCATTTGTGCGAGCACATTGTCAGTTGCAGCAACGTTGCATTGGGCTTTCATGCTTTGCCTTTCTGTGAAGGCAAAGAAATTGAGACAGAGGTGAAGACTCAGCTGTGGAGCAGAAGAGGCTGTAGAAAGGCTGATCTGTGACTGGCATGAATAACAATAGCTCAGTTGATAGCAAGTTGAATTAGTTTGGTGCAGTAGCTAAAGCAGTGGTGGGATTCTTTTTTTTTTTGCTACCAGTTCTGTGGGTGTGGCTTGGTGGGCGTGGCTTGTTGAGCATGGCAGGGGAAGGATACTGCAAAATATCCCATTCCCACCCCACTCCAGGGGAAGGATACTACAAAATCCCCATTCCCTCCCCACTCCTAGGGGAAGGATATTGCAAAATCACCATTCCCACCCAACTCCAGGGGAAGGATACTGCAAAATCCCCATTCCAGGGGAAGGATACTGCAAAATCTCCATTCCCACCCCAGTCTGGGGCCAGCCAGAGGTGGTATTTGCCGGTTCTCTGAACTACTCAAAAGTTCTGCTACCGGTTCTCCAGAACCTGTCATAACCTGATAAATAGCAGCCCTGAGCTAAAGCATTAGGCCAGAAACTGGGAGATGGTGAATTCTAGTCTCACCTTAGGCATGAGGCCAACTGGGTGATCTTGGGTAGGTCACTCTCTCTCAGCCCTAGGAAACAGGCAATGGCAAACCAGTTCCAAAATGTAGAGAAAAGTAAAGACTTAGGCCCCATTTCCAGATTTCCAGAACTTTCAGGAGGCCTATTTTTTGCCCTCCCAGAGCCTCCTCACGGGCACTGCACTTACCTGGTATCAAAACAGGCTGCATGGAGACTCCTGGGAGGGGAGGGATGGGGTGGGAGGAGCCAGCCAGTCCTTACAACTACCGTTTCAGCGAACCAGATGTAAAATTAGCATCCAATTCACTCGAACTGGTCTTAACCGGCCGAATCCCACCCCTGTGTCTTTCAATGTACACTATTGTCACCAGTTGATTGCAACTTCTGTAGTTACTTTCTTCCATGAAATTCCAAGGAAAGCATTAAGAAGAAAGTCCATCCAGAGGCTTCTTCAGTAGTGGAAATTTTCAAAGAAGCCATTTATGACCCCCCTTCCCCCATTACCTGAACCAAACTTCACAACGTGGTTGACCACTTTGGAAAACAGAACGTTTTTTTAAAATTATTTTTTATTTATTTTTTTTTTAATTTTGATTTATATGCCGCCCTTCTCCAGACTCTCAGGGCGGCTTACAATGTGCTAAACAATAGCCTTCATCCTTTTGTATATTTATACAAAGTCAGTTTATTGCCCCCACAACTGGGTCCTTAATTTACCTACCTTAGAAAGGATGGAAGGCTGAGTCAACCTTGAGCCTGACGAGATTCGAACCTGCAGTAATTGCAGGCAGCTGGTCTTAATAACAGGGTGCTTTAAACCACTGTACTACCAAGAATGTTCAATGACGGACACCCATATCGTCATCCTGAATGTCTCTCTTTTTTTTTCAATCTCAGATAATACTCTTCCCTATGGGCCAGAATTAGTTACGTTCCCAGGTGAGGCTCTTGAAGACTGGTGACATTTCTGGAGGGACATCATGAGCAAGGAGAAGATGCAGAAGAAGGACAAATAGCATCTTTTAAGCCCGTTGAAATTATTCAGGCATGTTTTTGTCATCCTTTGGATCCCAGCTAGTGGTGTATAGCCTTAACACATCTTAACAACAAAAAATCTCCAAGTCAATTTTGCTTTTTCAAACAGAGAGCTGCGAAACATCTCCAATAGCTACAATTCTCAACCCTTGTCTTAGTGGGGGACACTCCTCCCCCCCTTTCCTTCTGCAACTGTTTGCTAGGTGCTCTATAAAAAGCTATCACCATGGTACCTAAGCTTTTTCCTATTAAAGAAACGATTTTCACTGCTTACTTAGCAACACTGACAATAGCCTCAAGCAGCAGTGAAGGCAAGCTGACTTTATGGCATTTCTCAGGACCAATTCTTCTCCACCGTCGTTTCCTTTGTAAAAAGATGCAGCATTAGAAGAAGGGGCAAAAAAAACAACAACCTTCCATTAGTCACATTATTGTGTGTGCAGAATAATAACAGAATAACAGAAGTGGAAGGACCTTGGAGGTCTTTCTAGTCCAAACCCCTGCTCAGGCAGGAAATCCTATAGCATTTCAGACAAACGGTTGCCCAATCTCTTCTTAAAAACATCCGGTGTTGGAGCATTCCCAACTTCTGGAGGCAAGTTGTTCCACTGATTAATTGTTCTCACTGTCAGGAAATTTCTCCTTAGTTCTAAGTTGCTTCTCTCCCTGATTAGTTTCCATCCATTGCTTCTTGTCCTGCCCTCAGGTGCTTTGGAGAATAGCTTGACTCCCTCTTCTTTGTGGCAGCCCCTGAGATACTGAAAAACTGCTATCATGTCTCCCCTAGTCCTTCTCTTCATTAACCTAGACATACCCAGTTCCTGCAATCGTTCTTCATATGTTTTAGCCTCCAGCTCCCTGATCATCTTTGCTGCTCTTCTCTGCACTCTTTCTATAGTCTCAACATCTTTTTTACATTGTGGCGACCAAAACTGGATGCAGGATTCCAAGTGTGGCCTTACCAAGGCCTTATAAAGTGGTATTAACACTTCACGTGATCTTGATTCTATCCCTCTGTTTATGCAGCCTAGAACTGTGTTGGCTTTTTTGGCAGCTGCTGCACACGGCTGGCTCGTATTTAAATGGTTGTCCACTAGGATTCCAAGATCCCTCTCACAGTTACTACTATTGAGCAAGGTCCCACATATACGATACCTGTGCATTTTGTTTTTCTTCCCTAAATGTAGAACCTTACTTTTTTCACTGTTGAATTTCATTTTGTTAGATAGAGCCCAATGTTTCACTCCCAGCTCAAATGTTTTGGGAAACAGATAGGTCTTCAATGCCTTGTGAGAAGCCAAAAGATTGAAGGTATATCAGATCTCCAGCAGGCTGGTTTTCCATAGGACAAAGAGCTCACAACTCCTATCGTAGGTCCCATAAAATGAGATTAAACAATGATGACCCGTTTTGTCTCCCCAGATGTGGTCGGGTAATAGCTGCTTTTATACTTGAAATTCTTCTCAGCTAGCCGGAGAACTTAGCCATGAGAATGAACCAATGAAAAATATTGGCCTAAGATTTGATATGAAAAGACAGTAACCATAATTTGTTTCTTCTCTGTTATTTTCTCAAGAACATTGGACAAAACTCCATCTTTTTTTCCATGTGAGTACTATATTCCAGAGCTGACGTTTCTGGTTATTTATAATACTATAATCAGGTTTCATGATAACAAAATGCAATTAAAAGATCTCAGATTACAGAGCTGAGAAAACGCTGATCAGAAATATAACCGTGGCTTAGACTGATTAATGGCCAAAGTCAATTTTATATACTTTCACAAGCTGCCCTTCTCTCTTCTACAAAGCTATTAGAAACTTTTTTTTAATGCAGTCTATAAAAATGCACTATATAAAAGAATAATGTTAGCTGTCCCAAAATAAGACTACCCTCCCCCAACCTACGTTATCCAAATAGACAAGCCAACATTTGCAATCATCGACTGGAATTTTAAGAGTCAAAAAGAAAATTTGAGATTATATTTTCGTCTTCTTCCATGTGAAGAAAACGACCATATCCTCCTTCATTGATGGCCATCAGCCACTAAACGTCTTCAACAAAGGAATGGACCATGACCCATGTTTGTTCAACTGTTGAGCATTTCTTTTTTTTCTTTTTTTTAAAAAAAAGTATTAAGCATTTTTGTAAAAACAAAAAGAAAGTCATTTTGAGGGTAGGAGTAGAAACAATTTATGTCCAGGATGCGAGGGGTCTGTAGATATTTTCGCAGCCCTCTTTTTGACTCGTGCAGTATACAGGTCCTCAATGGAAGGCAGGTTGATAGTAATTGTTTTTTCTCCTTCACTTCAGAGCTCTAACTAGTAGTAGTTCCAAGGTTGAAAATATTCAAGCATTTTACGTTGCTTTCTCCATCTTGATTAATTTTCCCGATATCATTTTTGTTGGGTGATGGGCAGGAAATGATGCTATATTACCCCTCCAGTTTGAAGGCTCTACAGACCAGCCTGGAAATACTTCTATCAAAGAAGCAACTGCCTTCTTTAATTTGCACATCCATATTTGCTTACGAAGGGCAGGGAGGATGGTATGTGAATTTCGCCCTTTGGGTGAAGCTCAAGGCCATTTTTAATGAACAGTAAAAAGCTGAGAATTTTAGGCAATCCTCCCCCCCTCTTCCCCCACGTTGCTCGGAGAGGTGATAGCTCTCCATGGCTAGAATTTAAATGTCTGCCAAAAATCATAGCTTTTTGCTCTTTCAAATGTCACTTTGCAAAGTCCACTCATTTGTATATCCATCCATGTGAGACCTAGCATACAATCCCAAACTGTTTTCATGCTACAGAAGGGATTACTCTGCATATATATGGCTGGCCATATGCTTGGAAAGGTTGACTTAACATCCAGGAGCTGAAATGCTTCAAATGGAAAATTAACCCCTATTTGTCCCCGGCAGCCTTCTGGTACGGAAGACGATAGAATTTGGATCCCCTCCCTCTGAGTCCTTGTACACACCTTACCCAAAACACTTGCCCTTGACACAGTCATCTGAAGATCTATAGTGGTTCCTATTTGTATAAACCAATGTTCTCTCAAATCGTGGTGTATCTATCACAAGGAGCATCCGGTTAGTAGAAATCCAGATGACAACTAGATAGCAGCAAGAGTTTTCTGCAATCTAAATAGACATGCCCTGATTTCTTTGGGAAATTAATGCCCTAATTTTTTTGGGACATGGTGGCTCAGTGGCTAAGATGCTGAGCTTGTTGATCTAAAGGTCGGCAGTTCAGCGGTTCGAATCCCTAGTGCTGTGTAACGGGGCTTCCGTTACTTGTCCCAGCTTCTGCCAACCTAGCAGTTCGAAAGCACGTAAAAAAAAATTGCAAGTAGAAAAATAGGGACCACCTTCGGTGGGAAGGTAACAGCGTTCCATGCGCCTTTGGCATTTAGTCATGCCGGCCACATGACCACAGAGATGTCTTCGGACAGCGCTGGCTCTTTGGCTTTGAAACGGAGATGAGCACCGCCCCCTAGAGTTGGGAACGACTAGCACATATGTGCGAGGGGAACCTTTACCTTTACCTTATTTGTATAAACCAATGTTCTCTCAAATCATGGGGTATCTATCACAAGGAGCATCCTTGTGAATTTGATTGGGATGTGGGATTGTTTGTATCCTTGGGCAATCTGACATGCATTCAGCTTGAAACAGTTTGGAACTGAAGGGGGAATGGAGCCTTCAGTCAAAACAGCATTCCTAACTGATGAGTCAACACATTCCAACATCTGGCTGACTGGAGGAGGAGGAGGAGAGATATCACTGAACAACCAGCTCCCATTTTGGTTGGACAATGTGACAGTTTGTTTTGGAAACTTGAGAAACTGAAACTTAAATTGGGGTGAAAAGCCCGGGAACTTTAGTACTGTCTTTTCACCAGTAACGCCAAGATGATGTATCTAAATAAATTTGTTCTTTGAGGGGAAGCAAAGTTGAGTTTGGGCAGGCTCATGGAGATGATGGAGGACAGGGAGGTCTGGTGTGCCATGGGGTCATGAAGAATCAGACAGGACTTACTGACTCAACAACAACAAAGTAGTGTTCCGATATCTCAGGGGCTGCCACAAAGAAGAGGGAGTCAAGCTATTCTCCAAAGCACCTGAGGGTAGGATAAGAAGCAAAGGGGTGGAAACTAATCAAGGAGAGAAGCAACCTAGAACTAAGGAGAAATTTCCTGACAGTGAGAACAATTAACCAGTGGAACAATTTGCCTCCAGAAGTTGTCAATGCTCCAACACTGGAAGTTTTTAAGAAGAGGTTGGATAACTATTTGTCTGGAGTGGTGTAGGATTTCCTGCCTAAGCAGGGGGTTGGACTAGAAGACCTCCAAGGTCCCTTCCAACTCTGTTATTCTAAAGTCAAGATGTCCAGATGATGTTTATCACCCAATGCTTAATGAAGGGTGCTTGAAGAATCTGATTTGAGAGAATTGCCGGTGTCCTGTTGGCCAGCTTGTGAGCTCATTCAACTCACAATGATGCGACTCAAAAGAGAAACTCCTGAATAAGGGCATGCTAGATTTAAATTCTCTGCTGGAGGAGGGGGTTTTGATATTGTTCCAAATAAAATGTTTTTAAAAAACGGCTATTTGGTCATGTGTTTGCGAGCTGAGTTTTCCCTAGAACCTGAAGGCCTCCAGCAGTACATAAAATTTAACTAATAAATATATTTATATGTTATGTTTTTTTAAATAGACCCCTTTAGCAAAAGGGCTCCCACAGGGGTAGAAGACAGGCTTCGAAAAATATGAAATGAAATTGTTTTTCCCTCTCTCCCTGCATGTTTCAAAGATGGGGAAAAAAGAGAACAAGCTTAGCATTCAGAACTTCTCCCCTTTTCTAGCTTCCCTCTGCAGCTACGGATTTGGGAGGAAAGATTCTTGTTCCTCATTGATCTGGCTTTCCACTCAGCCTCTGCACTGTAATATAAGCGATGACCAACTTATTGCCTGCAGCCTACAAAAAAATGGATTTTCAACTCCTGTATTAGCTATGTAAACTATGCCATTGTCTACCTTGTGTCCTCATTTTTGGGTTACACTCAGTTTTTCAGTGAAAACCTGACGGAAAAGGCGTGTGTGACATTTCCACACACAGGGTTAGGGTATCCCACACAAGATTCCAAATTTGGCTTCTTGCACAATTAACAGCTGTGCCTTGCTGATTGGTTTTTGTGTGTGTGTGTGTGTTCCCACTGCCCCTGTTCGAGCCATCCATCTTTTTCTCCTGAATCTCTCGCCGTTCCATTTGTCAGCCTGGGCATGGATTGATGTACCATATTTTTTGGAGTATAAGACACACTTTCCCCCCTCCTCCTAAAAGAGCTGAAAATTTGGGTGTGTCTTATCCTCTGAATGTAGCCCTGCCTACCTGCCGGCCACCACCCTTCGGCCTCCACATGTCCTCTTCCTGTCTGCAGAGATTGCCACAGACAAGCTTGCATTTTTGGGATGCACACCTTGCGTTTTCAGCCTCCAAACCAGGGGTGGGTGGTTCGGAGAACCGGTAGCAAAAATCCCCCCCCCCTCCATGCCCAGCTGAGCCGCAGGATCATCAGAGGCTTTTTTTTTTAACTTTTAAAAGCATTTTTTCTATAACCTCTTCCGATGAAAAAATGCTTTTAAAAGTAAAAAAAAAAAGCCTCTGATGATCGCGCGGCTCAGCGTAAAAAATACCTCTCTGCCGATCAGGCAACTCAGCTGGGATCGTCAGAGAGGTATTTTTTAAAAAGCCTCTCTGACGATCCCAGTTGAGTTGCCTGATCGGCAGAGGCTTTTCAAAGCATTAGAAAAAATGCTTTGAAAAGGTTTTTTTTTTTAAAAAAAGTTGGCCCCGCCCACCCAGTCACATTACCCCCCACACACCAAGCCACACCCACGGAACCGGTAGTAACAAATTTTACATTTCACCCCTGCTCCAAACGCTCCATTTGAGAGTCGTTCAAGGCTGCGGGGATCGCCAAAGCATATCACCAGTGATCATCGCCTCCACGCATTGCATTTTTGGCCTCTGCGCATCGCATTTTAGGTCTCCGCACATCCCTTTTTTGGCCTCTGTGCATCACATTTTCAGGTGGTGATCAGCAGTGATGTGCTTTGGCGATCCCCGCAGCCTTGAACGGCTCTCAAATGGAGCGTTTGGAGGCTGAAAACACAAGGCGCGCAGCCCAGAATGGCAACCCAAAATAGCTGCTGCCTTGTCTTTCCGCTTCTGCGCTTCGCCTGCTTGACTCACTGGAGCTCCCTCCGACGATTAGCTGTGATTTTGAAGCTGCTTATAAGCCCCAACGCATGTGCTCACAACCAGCGAACTAATGTGCTGAAGCTGACCAGGCTAAGGATGCTAGCCAGATGAATAACTGGTAGGCAGAGGCAGAATTATTTTTTTCCTATTTTCCTCCCCAAAAACTAAGGTGCGTCTTATACTCTGGAGCATCTTATACTCCGAAAAATATGGTAAATTGGCCTTGTCTCCTTTTTTTTTTTTTTTAATTTAATTTATATGCCACTTTTCTCCGAAAACTCAGGGCGGCTTACAATGTGCTCAGCAATAGCCTTCATCCTTTTGTATATTTATACAAAGTCAGCTTATTGCCCCCACAACTGGGTCCTCAATTTACCTACCTTAGAAAGGATGGAAGGCTGAGTCAACCTTGAGCCTGGTGAGATTCGAACTTGCAGTAATTGCAGGCAGCTGATCTTAATAACCAGCTTAATAACAGGGTGCCTTAAACCCCTGTACTACCAAGGCTCTTTTATCTTTTATGGTTTCACCGGCATTGCTTAGCATATTTGCTAACTTAATCAGACATAGAAATGTTTGATTACTTCCTTCAGCTTTCCTAAACAATGGGCTTCCAGATTAAGAGTCTGAAGTCGCATACTTTTCCTCCCCCAGCTGCCTATAGAATGGATCGTGACCAGTCCTTAAGCTGTTAAATGATATTCGTTCTTTAGTTCCATCTTGATGGAACCAAAGTGATGAAGAGATTAAACAGGGGCGAAACAATTGCAGGCATTCATGGATGAAGGTTGGGAGCGACGTGGAGTTGCCTCAGAAAAGAAATTCAGAAAAAAAGAATGACAAATATGTTTGTCCGCTTTATTGCCACTCTGCTAATCTCTGCCCCACTGCGCATCTTCCCACACCGAGATATTAGCTGAGTTTAGTCTTCCAGCATTCTATTGTTTCAGAATGCATAATGTGGCACCTGCAATAAAGAGTTCCATCCATCTATGTTTTGTTTCAGAAGGACCCTTTCTGTGCCCATTTTCATTTTTTTTCTTTTCTCCAACAGTATGTTAATATTTGATAATCCACTGAGCATACTTGACAGTCATTTGAGCTCCTTTGGTGTCTTCCCTTGCCACTTTAGTTCTGGATTCTGCTCAGAACTAAAGAGCGGGGATTGTGAAGGTTGTGTTATAACTCATAAGTCATAACTTTATTTTGTCAAGCATATATAAGATAACAGGTAAAAGTATAAACCTAATTTGAATACATGAAAAAAGTAAGTGAAAAGGAATATTAGGATAGGGATGGTAGGCACGCTGGTGCACTTATGCATGCCCCTTACAGACCTCTTAGCAGTGGGGTGAAGTCAACAGTGGACAGTTTAAGGTTAAAGTTTTGGGGGTTTGGGGAAGAAACTACAGAGTCAGGTAGTGCATTCCAGGCATTGACCACTCTGTTGCTGAAGTCGTATTTTCTGCAATCGAGTTTGGAAAGGTTTACCTTGAGTTTGTATCTATTATTTGCTCATGTTTTGTTGTGGTTGAAGCTGAAGTAGTCATTGACAGGACTACTGTCAATGGCAGATAATTTTATGTACAGTGCTTAGGTCAGACTGAAGTCGGTGTAGTTCTAAATTGTCTAAGCCAAAATTTGAAGTCTGGTGGCATAAGGTATTTTATTGCGGTTAGAGGAATGGAGGACTCTTCTTGTAAAATATCTCCGGACTCTCTCGATTGTATTTATGTCCGATATGCAGTGTGGGTTCCAGACAGATGAGCTGTATTCAAGAATTGGTCTAGCAAATGATTTGTATGCTCTAGTTAGTAGTAAAACATTACCTCTTTCTTTTGTCCCTGGGTGCAGTGTTTGGAGTGGACAACTGTGAAGGCAGCAATGTAGAGAAAATGATCAGCAGTGAGTGACCTCTTCCATGGCTTCTTAACTTCTGCATGTATCTGGTGGTACTGATTTTTGGAATGATCTCATTCCATGAGCCTTCCTATGCTAGTAAGATGTTCTAAGATCCCGCTAGTCACATTAGAGGCTCATCAAATTAGAGGTTGTCTTCTCCCCAATTTTCTGACAGTCCAGAAGACTTTCAGCTGGAGATACTGTAGCTTTGGTAGTGCAGGAAAGAGCCACATTCTTTCGGTCCCTATGCCATCACATTTTTGTAGGCATCAGGAGGAATGGAATAGAATAACAGAGTTGCAAGAGAGCTTGGAGGTCTTCTAGTCCAAACCCCTGCTTAGGCAAGAAACCTTCCACCACTCCAGACAAATGGTATCCAGTCTATTCTTAAAATCACTCAGTGTTGGAGCATTCACAACTTCTGGAGGCAAGTTGTTCCATTGATTAATTGTTCTAAGTGTCAGGAAATTTCTCCTTAGTTCTAGGTTGCTTCCCTCCTTGGTTAGTTTCCACCCATAGCTTTTTGTCCTGCCCTCAGGTGCTTTGGAGAAGAGCTTGTCTCCCTCTTCTTTGTGGCAACCCCACAGATATTGGAACACTACTATCATGTCACCCCAGTCCTTCTTTTCATCAGACTAGACATACCCAGTTCCTGCAACCATTCTTCATATGTTTTAGCCTCCAGTCCTCTAATCATCTTTGTTGCTCTTCTCTGCACTCTTTCTAGAGTCTCAACATCTTTTTTACATCGTGGCAACCATCATGGTGTCCAAAACAGGAATGAGAAGGAAGGGAGGCAAATAAAAATGAAAAGGCATAGTTGTGAGAATGTTCTGGGAATATGTCAGTTTACGAAAGTCTTCCTTAGTTAACAGCAAAGTTTTCCTCTTCTCTTCCTTCGTCATCTTTTGCTAATAACATAGTTTGTGCATCCTTGTGTATCACCTCATTACCCTGTATTGTGAAAAGCAGAATGACTATCTGAAGCCCTAAAGGTATCATATTCAAAGTGGAAATCGTAATAACGACATCTTATTGCATCCATCAATTCTTTCTTGGGAGTAAAAGAAGAGAGTAAAGCTCCCTTCTTGCTTTCATTCCTCTTTATTCCACCTGGTTTTTTTTCTCTCTTTTAAATGAAGAAAGAATAAACAGTCAACCACACTAGTTGAGACCAAAAGAACTAGTTATTAAAGTCATTCTTTTAATAAAGAGAAGGGAACCTGAGAGAAAGAGATTAGTTAATCAGAAAACTGCCAGAGAAATAACAGAGATGGAAGAGTCTATCCCTGCCAGACGCAAGAGCCTGAGATAAATTAAAGTCAATGAACAATTTAAAAGTGAGAAAATTCAGGGCAACCACAAACAACTCAACCAAACCAGTGGGGGCCAGTACAATCAGCATTAATTTGATATGTGGAGTCCTTGGTACTCTCTGAGCTTGGTTTTTTCTATGCAGACATAATGTCATCAGTGCTGGTGAGTGTGGAGTTTGCTTCTTGTTTATGTACAATAGCTTGCCCTGCTAGTGCTGGTTGAGGTGTGGTTTTTTTTTCCCCCTCTTGGTAGATCCTTGATTAGGATATTGCTTTCTGCTTCTTTGTTTGTCTGATGTTAATCCTTGCTTATCTGGTTGGTTGGTTGCTGGGGAGGATGCATTCTGGTCTTCTCGTTTCCTTCTTAGCTTTTTGATTGTCTCTTTCCAACTGTGTGTAAATGTGGTTTAACTTTCTCTATATACCCTATATACTCCTACACTCAAAACAATAGAGCACTGCACACCAGAACAACTAGACACAAGAACAGTTTTTTCCCAAACGCTATCACTCTGCTAAACAAATATTTCCTTCAACACTGTCAAACTATTTATTAAGTCTGCACTACTATTAATCTTCTCATCGTTCCCACCACCCATCTCCTTCCACTTATGATTGCATGATTGTAACTTTGTTGCTTGTATTCTTACAATTTATATTGATATTGTTTTCTGATTGCTTATTTTTACCCTATGACTATCATTAAGTGTTGTACCTTATGATTCTTGATGAACGTCTGTTTTCTTTTATGTACACTGAGAGCATATGCACCAAGACAAATTCCTTGTGTATCCAATCACACTTGGCCAATAAATAATTCTATCCTATCCTATTCTATATCTATTGATGGCTGATTTACATGAATGCCAAGCTTCTGGGAATTCCCTCAAATTTTTGGATTTTGCTCAGTCTAGGAAGCTCAACATTTCCCAGTTTAAACTATCATGGGGGTCTTTGTTGTGAGATTAAAAGGTTTTCATCATGTCTTCTAACTGCTAGGAGGCATTTATGGATGCCGTCTACTAGCCTTCTGCCTGCCTGTCCTTCATAGTAGCAATTACAGTCCTCAGATGGAATGTTGTAATTGACTCCTGTTTTCCCCCCTCTAGGGCTACTGAGTCTTTTGGTTTACTGAAGATGTTTTAGTTGTTTTGTGGGCTACAATGATGATGCCTTGTGGTTGTAATAGTCTGTTTCTGATATATATATATATTTTCTCTGTTTTCTCTGCTGTGAGAACATCCAGGAAGGGTCACACACAACAGTCATTAAAAAACTAGGAACCAGGGTTATTCAAATGAGTACAAGTTTATTCCACACTGCCTCTAAGCAAGAATCAGAATGAATGGTCAAGAGAAACTGGCAGTAGGGAAGAGTAAACAGAATTCAAGAATGGCTGGACTTAGCTCTCTAAACTTGTACTCATTTGAATAACCCTGGTTCTTAGATCTCTTGTGGGCTTGAGGGAACTCCAAACTAAGGATGCTCTTTACCCCTCCCTTGAGCTCAGCCTGGTCATTTCTTACAGTAAATTTTGTTTTCTTCTTCCCTTGTGAATTTGATTTCTTTGAAGATGTTGATTGTTTCATGTGATCATTCTCTAATTGTTCCCTTTTTATTATGGTGAAGGTGTCATCTACGTATCAAATCCTTACATTCTGTTGTGCGTGTGTTGATAAAATGAAAGACACTATTAAAAATGCAGAATGGTAACTAATGCTAACTAATCATATAATGAAGATGTTGATTGTTTCATGTGTTCATTCTCTAATTATTCCTTTTTTTATTATGATGAAGGTGTCATCTACATATCAGATACTTATGTTTTGTTGTGCGTATGTTGATAATGAAAGACACTATTAAAATGCAAAATGGTAACTAATGCTAACTAATAATATAATTTTAACAAATGAGCATTCTGTCTGTCATCACATAATCAACTATGCATAACTCCATTTTGCTCTTTGAGGGCCCACATCCAACAGCACCCATGAAGCAGAGCAGATTCCAAAAGACTACCAAGACCTAGCAGAGGTATTTAGCGAGACCGAGTGTGACGTCCTACCTCCCCACTGCGATGCCGGTGTTCCAGGTTGTCCGTGTTTAAAAGAGACAGCAAAAGACCAACCCCATCCTACCAGTGGTGAAATCCTCTGAAGTCTGCTACCGGTTCTGTGAGTCTGCTACTGAGAGCTTGCTTTGCTCACGCGTACTGAGGCACGTCCGTGCAATGCTAAAAAAGGAACATTTTGAAGCCTTCTGAACCTGCAAAGGTAAGTAGAACAGTGGGGGGTGGAGAGTGGGCAATGGTGGGTAGCCCCCAGTTTGGACGAGTTCATAAGAACCGGTAGTAAAACCGGCGGGAGGCCCCGCCCTCTGCCCCGGATGTCATCATCACCGATCTTGCTTCGCTCGTGCGCGCGATCCCATTGCGAACCGGTTGTAAAGGTAAGTAGAACCCATCCCTGGGGGTGGGGTGGTGGAATCCGTTGTGCTATGCAATTTAGATTAGCTAAAAAGCAGGAAATCCAATGATTCTAGCTAATATAAATCGTGCATCACAACTGATAGTCGGAAATACCGTTTTGCCCAAACCAGTAGCACTTTTTTTAATACCAGTTCGCCCGAACCTGTCCGAACCGGTAGCATTTCACCCCTGCATCCTACCCAAACTTGTTTCCCACCATTTTTTCAACTCTATGGAGACAATCTTTCTGCAATTCAAATTGCTTAGCATATTGGAGACAGCTGGCTTGTGGAAGGGTGTGTGTGTGTGTGTGTGTGTGTGTGTGTGTGTGTGTGGATTGAGAATAAAAAAAATTATCTTCCCCCTCCAGCCAAAATAAACCATTTCTCCATCTGAGGCTCTCAAAGGTTGGAACTCTTCAATGGTTTTCAAATCAATTGTGCCTACAAAGGCATGAAAGAAGTTTTCAGAGAAGGGAGAACAATGCATCATAAGACTGGCTTCTGACATCAAAGCAGTATTTGCTCTTGATTGTGATGTGTTACTGGATTTGGCTGAACATGAATCCTAACATGAACTGGGGGGAAAAAAAAGAAGAAGACTTTCTGGCTCTCTTAAGGGTGATGAGATTTTTATTTATTTTTATTAAAAAAAATGTGGGGGACCAGAACCAATCTGAACTTTCCCCAAAATTCCCCAAACACTTAGTCACAGTGCTGGCCAAGCCTTGCCTAATTCTAAATCTAGTTAGTGTTTTTTTTTTTATTATTATTATTATTATTATTATTATTAAGGATAGACTGGTTTCTTGGTTCATTTATAATTCAATATATTCTTCAAGATGCCAAGTTCCACACAGTGGGGGGAAAAAGCTAGGAAGCCAGAACTATGCAAATTGCAGGAAGGGATCGTTAATGCTAGTTGGGGGGTTAAATGTAGCATTTTAGAAATCCCCTACTAGGAATTTCCCAGCCTTGTGGGTGTCTTTTATACTGAGTTAATTGAGGTGGAATCTCTTTAAATATGTTAAAACGCTTCTTCTTCCTCTGGATTTCTCTTCTACCTGGGCTAAATTGTCTATTATGAGATGAACTGCCAACTGTCTCACCATTAATCTCTTGGTTGCTTCTTTTTTTTTTTCCTGCTCCCCCACAATTTCTCCCAGTTAAACTGTAAACAAGTTGAATATAGTGTGAAAATACAGCCCTTGTCTCGTAGGCCTCCTAGTTGTTGATGGTTCATTTGTTACAAATAGTGGTACCCCCTAGGTGTCTGCAGGGTAGGCTAGTGGGCAAATAGGCAGGTGCAAGCTGCGTCCCTTTTGGGTTAGCGCTGTGACATCACAGGCCTGGATAGAAGGATCCGTGTTTGCAAGGCAATGCCTCTCGATCCTAGTTGCATTCCACTGGATTCTGCAGATACTTCTGGTGGTGTTGATTTTGGGATTGATGAGGTGGCCCTCAAGTCATGTTTCAACTCTTAGCAACCATAGATAGATGTTTTCCATGAGGATCCATTCCTAAGGTGGTCATTCAGGTCTCCACCAACATTTTTTTTAACAGTAACAGAGTTGGAAGGGACCTTGGAGGTCAACTAGTCCAACCCCCCTGCTCATGCCAGAAACCTTGTATTAGGGATTCGAACCGCCGACCTGCTAACCTTTCTGATCGACAAGCTCAGTGTCTTAGCCACTGAGCCACAAAATCAGCTGTGCCGCATTGAATCAGCTGAGCCAGAAAGAAGGAAATATAAGGACAGGATAGGGCAGGGGCGGGGGTGGGTGGGCCCAACTGATCATCGGAACAACCGATTCACATGAACTGGTCCAAACCCGCAGCACTGGACATAGATACATTATTATATTACCAAAATAGATATGACTGATATTTCTGGAAATCAATTTTAGAGATTTCAAGTTTCACTTCATTTTGTTTCATTAACACATCTGATTCTCAGAGACTGCCTTGATACATCCCTGTAGTTTTCTTGGCAAGGGTTTTTTTTTTCAGAAGTAGGTTGCCATTGCCCTCCTTCCTAGGGGTGAGAGAAAGTGACTGGCCCAAGTGCACCAGTTGGCTTTCATGTTTAAAGGAGGACTGGAACTCACGGTCTCCTGGCAATTGGCTCAAAGTCATCCAGTGTAAGAACCTGCCTCTCCTCCTTTCCCAAGAAAGTATAGACTCTTGAAACGTGGTATCTCAAAAGGAACCTTTTATTGAGAAGAAGTGATAGCAAGACAGATGAAGCAGACTCTAAATTCCCTCCCAAACTATCCAGTTAGAAATAGGCTGAGGAAGCACATGGGCTCAGATGAGGGCTCTGCGTCGGAGGCAGAGATGGGGCCAGGGCCATCGGGGAGTGAGGTGCAGACTCCGGAGCCTCCAGAGGCTGACAGTAGAGAGGTAGAGGAACAGGAGGAGCCTATTCCTAGTGCATGTATGAGAAGAGCTGCCAGAAGGCAAGAGCAGGTAAAGCAAAGAGGATGACTTGGGAGTAGGGCCAAGAGATGATTGGCCCCTCCCATAAGACTTAAAAAACCAGCAACAGCTCTTGGGCTCTTTGTCGGAAAACAACGTTGATAGTATTGTAGCACTTATCTTTTGTCAGGGTCTTCTGCTTTTGAACTTTTGCCAAGAGAAGCCTTTGGCAGTTTGCCTAATTATACCAAGGTTGGTGATTAGACTGAAGAATTTGTGTTATGAAGAGTTTGTTTTAATTTAGTTTGGACTACGCTGAGAATGAATTAATTCTCAGCTGTTCTAATAAAGTCTGTTTGTTTTGGAACCGTTTGCGTCGGTTACTACCTACTTGGGCCTGGGTCACAACACTCCCCTCCAGTCCGAATGTGGATTTAGCCAATCCACAGGTGTGAAGATGTTTATTGCAACGGCCGTCCTGAGAACCAGATAAGGATCTGTTCCCATGGCCTTCTTCCACTTTCAACCAACTGACACAATCCACATGGCCCTCTCTCCTTATTTAATTCTCTAACAGTGAGAATATTGCAGGGCGCTTAGGTGCCAGGAAAAAGGTTATAAAATACAGCATATCCCCATGCTCCTCCCTCCCTCCATTTGAATGGCAGTATCACGTTAGGGATCTGACACCCAGCTAGCTTGGTGCCTAAGACAAGACCTAGAACTCTCAGTCTCCCAGTTTCTAGCCTGATGGACTTGACCACTATACCAAATTGACTCCCAGATAAACACCTTTACACATTGTAAAATGTTTTTTTTTTTTAAATCTTAAAACGGTGGTCAATATCACATATATTTTTTTAGTGGGCTTTTATGCATAATTCTTCAGAAATTACGCATAGCCTTCCGGCGACGGCTCACTTTTTACAATGCAGCCTAATCTACGAAATCATCTTAAAAAACAGGATGGGGCAACCTCAACCTTTTATCCGATCCTCGTTTGCTTGGCAGCGATCGAGCATTGTAGATGATAAGTAGCCTCCATTCACGGCGCTCTTTTCATAGAATGATGCTGCCACAAAATAACTGCAATTATCCCACTAGAGAAGGGGGAAAAATGGCTCATTTAAATTGCCAATTAAATCATTTTTTAGGGACGGTTTGCCTTCTTTCCTTCCTTACTGACTTCTCGTCTCGGCTAAGTGTATCCTGCCAAGAGTTGAGACAATTCAGGTTTTTTTTTTTTTAAAAAAAAACAGGGCCAGGTACAGCTGTTCCCATGGTTCTGTCTGGAAAAACAAATTATTATTGCCACCACTGAAGCCTCTGCCAATTGCCCCCATTCAGCAGCTCCGTTCGTGCAATGGCATTCTGTGTCCCAAGGCTGCTTGGGGGTAAGCGAAATTAAGAAATAGGAATAACAGTTCACTGAAGAGAAATGTGTTATTTCCTCCATTCAACTTACTGCTGGCATTCTTCCACAAAAGTGACCTTTACAGACCCCTGCCATTTGCATGGGGCATCCTAAGGGTTTCCTCCCTTTCTTTTCCTTCCTTCCTTCCTTCCTTCTTTCCTTCCTTCCTTCCTTCCTTCCTTCCTTCCTTCCTTCCTTCTTTCCTTCCTTCCTTTCTTTTTTTCTTTCTTTCTTTTCCTTCCTTCCTTCCTCCCTCCCCTTTCCACCCTCCCTCTCTCCCTTTCTTTTCCTTCTTTCCTCCCTTTTCCTTTTTCCACCCTCCTCCCTCTCCCTCCTTCCTTCCTTCCCTCCCTCCCTTTCTTTTCCTTCCTTCCTCCCTCCTCCCTCTCC
>NC_142074.1:15887500-15995000 GCF_059756535.1 Pantherophis guttatus | reverse complement strand
GACAGGCAGCTGTCAATGATGCTTAAGCCTGAAAGACACATGTGAGCATAGAGGAATCTTCTTGACTGTGAAGCAAAACCAGGATCCAATCTTAGATGAGTGGAGTGTGTTGATTAGTGATTTAGCATGGCAAATCTTATGCTTACACTATTTTTAAAACAGTGCATTCATTCTGGAGATTTGACACAGAGGCATTATGATTGTGGGAGAAAGCTCACACTTAACTGATTTTGTTCTTGTTAGTTGCGAAGTCGTGTCTGACCCATCGCGACCCCATGGACAATGTTCCTCCACGCCTTCCTGTCCTCTACCATCCCCTGGAGTCCATTTAAGCTCTCGCCTACTGCTTCGGTGACTCCATCCAGCCACCTCCTTCTCTGTCGTCCCCTTCTTCTTTTGCCCTCAATCTTTCCCAGCATTAGGCTCTTCTCCAGTGAGTCCTTCCTTCCAGTGGTGAAATTCAAATTTTTTTACTACCGGTTCTGTGGATGTGGTTTGGTGGGAGTGGTGTGGCAGGGGAAGAATACTGCAAAATCTCCCTTCCCACCCCACTCTTGGGCCAGCCAGAGGTGGTATTTGCCGGTTCTCCAAACTACTCAAAATTTCCACTACCGGTTCTCTGAACTCAAAATTTCTGCTACCAGTTCTCCAAACTGCTCAAAATTTCCGCTACCGGTTCTCCAGAACCTGTCAGAACCTGCTGGATTTCACCCCTGCTTCCTTCTCATTAGGTGGCCAAAATATTTGAGTTTCATCTTCAGGATCTGGCCTTCTAAGGAGCAGTCAGGGTTGATCTTCTCTAGGACTGACCGGTTTGATCGCTTTACAATCCAAGGGACTCACAGGAGCCTTCTCCAGGACCATCGTTCAAAGGCCTCAATTCTTTGGCGCTCAGCCTTCCTTATGGTCCAACTTTCACAGCCATACATTGCAACTGGGAAAACCATAGCCTTGACTATACGCACTGATAGCTGCCTTTATCTTTCCAGTCAATCTTTGTATCCCTTTGTTTCCCCCAATGTCTTTTTTCCTCATTTCTGAAATGCTACACGTTGTTATTAAAAAGTGTGATCGTCCATGTTTTTTTCTGAACAATAACGGGCTGCTTCTTTTACTATCCCTGTTGAATATTTTAATATCTCTTCTCCATCTGTGTAAAAGGACTTCCTCTTGAATTTTGATATATCGTGGGTTCTCTAATACACATCGGAAAGCTTTTTGTGGCATTTACAAAGTGTGACAAAGTTGATGGCCTTTGGAAGAGTATAGATCAATTAAACGTATTCTGCTGCTCAACTTTTTGACCTTATCAACTTCGTGTTCACCTTTCTTTAGATCTGTTCGTTTACCACCTAAGTCGCTGCAACTATTTTAGACTATTGAGCTGACCTTTCGTTCTTTTTTTCTTAACAAACATCGGTGGATCAGCCATTAAAATGCAATAAGAATGTGTAACTCAGTTTATAATGAAACTAAGAGCTACTTTCAAAAAAAAGAAACTATTTGGTAGCAACCCTTCCATGTGTTGGAACTGTTTGTCATTTTTTTCCCCCGTCAAACATCCTTTAACTTGTAGACAGGCTTAAGGAAGAGATATGCTGACTCTGTTCCTTACCCATGAATATATTTATGGGTTAAGGAAGTAGGTGGATTGGCAGGATCGGAAAGATTATTTCCATTTGTATGGAGTTAGCAATAGCAATGGCAGTTAGACTTATATACCACTTCATACTGCTTTACAGCACTCTCTAAGCCAGAGGCCCTCAAATGTTTTAAACAGGGGGCCAATTCACGGTCCTTCAGACTGTTGAGGGCCTGGACTGACTGGGTGAGTGTGGCTATGTGGTCATGTGATTGGGTGGGCGTGGCCAATTTAGCAGTCCATTAAACAATATGCACAAATTAAACTTTAATTTGTTATGCTCATGGGGGTGGAAAGCAGGTTAGTGAAGGGATGTGGCTGCCTTGAAGTGTGTGTGAGGGACTTCTGTTTGTATATGTGCATGTGTGTGTGTGTGTGTGTCTCTCTTTCCCTCCTTCCCCCCCCTCTCTGGAAGCTGGGGAGTTCCTTGGTCTCCAGAACCATTCTGCTGCCCCAAAATGGGCCCGTTTTTGGCCTCCTCGGCCTCCTGAAGGTGGGTATGGGCTGGCAGGTAGGTGGGGCAATATGGATAGGGCAGCCTCATGGTCCCGCGTGGGCCGGATTAATGGCTTCGGTGGGCCATATGCAGCCATTGGGCCGTCATTTGAGGACCCCTGCTCTGAGCAGTTTACAGAGACAGCAAATCTGGGTCCTCAGTTTACAAACCTTGGAAGGATGGAAGGTTGAATCAACCTTCAGCCAGTCAGGATCGAACTCCTGGCAGTGGGCAGAGCCAGCCTGCAATACTGCATTCTAACCAGTGTGCCACCATGGCTCCTGATGAAGAGGAGTAAAAATGTAATCTGATTTCAGATAATGATAACATGAGGTCCATAGTAGTGAGGAAGCTTCTTCCACCTGTATAATCTGAAATAAGTTGCCCAGCGTTGGATTGTCAGGTTCTACAAGCTTATAATTTATTTATTTTTTACACTTGGAGATGTTTTATTACTCACTTTGATAGCATCGTCAGAGCTCGCCAATGATTAAGAAATTGAGAGGAAGGAGCAGCACACATGGACATGGGATATAGAAGTCAGGTCACGCTCTGTCATCCTGACTAGGTGGCTCAGTGGCTAAGACACTGAGCTTGTCGATCAGAAAGGTTGGCAGTTCGGCCGTTTGAATCCCTAGTACGGGTCTCCTGTGTGAGCAGGGGGTTGGACTAGATGACCACCAAGGTCCCTTCCAACTCTGTTACTGTCCTGGAGACACCTCTTCAGAAGAAGAGCTAGATCTTAAAGCCAAGAGAAGAAAATTATTCTGGAGAACCTGAAGGCAGGTCAGAGAACGCCTTACTTCCACATTCTTCAAAGCACAGTTTGAGCTACAGAACAGGTCCCAATGGAGATGCTAAAAGCCACCTCAGTAATTAGAAACAAGACAGTTTTGAATGCAAAGTTCCAAGAAATAAAACAGCAAAAATTAAAAATCTGTGCTCATTTCTAACTTACAGGCATCCAAATGATTTTTGGGAAACACAACTCCCCAACAGGAGGGAATTTTCAGTCCTACCCGCCAGGGCCAGTGGTGGAATTCAAATTTTTTTTACTACCGGTTCTGTGGGTATGGCTTGGTGGGCATGGCAGGGGAAGGATACTGAAAAATCCCCATTCCCTCCCCACTCCTGGGGAAGGATATTGCAAAAGCTCCATTCCCAGCCTACTCTGGGCCAATCAGAGGTGGTATTTGCCGGTTCTCCAAACTACTCAAAATTTCTGCTACCGGTTCTCCAGAACTTGTCAGAACCTGCTGAATTTCACCCCTGCCACAGGGCTAATTCTTTTACTTAGATCATCTGATTAAAATGATTCCATAATAATTCTAGAAGAAGCTAGGATACATTTCAAAAGGAGAATATCTATCTGTCAATAGTAAACTTGGTTAGTTGTAGTAAGTTCAAGAGGAAAAAAAAACACATGGCAATAAATCCATAGGTTTTGGAAATCTATCCCAAGTGTGACACTTCCTGCTATTTTAGACAAACTCTGAAACTTTACAGACAGAGTTAGAAATGTCACATCCATTAATGGTTCACGGCCAACATGAACTTGTGAGACTTCCAGATTGCTCAATTTTATTTTATTTTTTTGCATCACTTAGAATGAAAGCAAACATTATGTAGTATTTATGAACAAATGCTAAAAACTGGAAGTTTTATAGCCGTCACGACCAACTCACTGAAAGCAAATGGGACAAGACACTGAGAAACTGAAGAGAAAATGAAATTGGAGCACAAAACTGAGACAAGTCTGAGGAATGTGACAGGATTAAGGAACATCGTGTCTCTTCTACGTCTTCTACGACCAGGAAAAAAAAAAACAACAACCCCAAATACTTTTCTGGGTGGGGTCAATGTAGAAATCTATTTGCTGAGGAGATATTTTGCCACCTGAGGCAGTGATTAGTCATCCCTGATTCTAGGTAATTTCAGAATTTGACAAGAGCTTAGCAAAGGATTATTATAAAGCAGTCATTACTTCCAAACCAAAACTTATTTCGATACGCACATGGTGAACTCCAATCATGCGGTAAAAGTAATGCGCTGATATTTGGATCTAGCAATACAGGGGCCCTATGGAGGATCAACTTTATTAATTTTTGATCTGTAATACGGTGTGAAATCTTTTTCAAGTCCCTCCCTACAAAGTCCAGCAAGCTGTTTTTCTTAAGCTCCCGGTACTTTCAGCGTTGTGTAATGCAGCACTAATTTAACTGCAGCTCTCCCTTAAAAGCTTGATCAGAGTCTGACAATGGACAAATCTAGCTGCAAAGCGAGGCAGCTGTTGACCTTATTAGCTGTGATCTCATTAGATATTGGAAATGTTACCTCATTATTTCAAGAGAGGCCCCAGAAAAACAGGATTCTAACTCGTTGTTGTAGCTTGTTAAGCAACACTGGAAAGTATCTGAGGAAGGGGCTTTGTGCATTAATTGTTTCAGAGGACTTGTCTTTTCTGCGGTTGTTCTTTTGGGGGATAAAAAAAACCCAACAACCAACAACAACACACACGGAAAACCAATTTACACATTTCAACGGCAGGATTTTAGAAGAAGGTTAAGAAGTCATTGGAATAAAAAGAAAACCAAATCGTTCCGTAATCTATTTTGAAGATGCGAGTAACTCTTTTACACCATTTTAAAGTCCTTCAGAGACACGAACTCTTTCGTAAACCATTTAGAATAGAATAGAATAGAATAGAATAGAGTAGAGTAGAGTAGAGTAGAGTAGAGTAGAGTAGAATAGAATAGAATAGAATAGAATAGAATAGAATAGAATAGAATAGAATAGAATAGAATAGAATAGAATAGAATAACAGAGTTGGAAGGGACCTTGGAGGTCTTCTAGTCTAACCCCCTGCCCAGGCAGGAAACCCTACACCACTTCAGACAAATGGTTATCCAACATCTTCTCAAAAACTTCCAGTGTTGGAGCATTCACAACTTCTGGAGGCAAGTAGTTCCACTGATTAATTGTTCTAACTGCCAGGAAATTTCTCCTTAGTTCTAGATATTGCTTCTCTCCTTGATTAGTTTCCACTCATTGCTTCTTGTCCTGCCCTCAGGTGCTTCGGAGAATAGCTTGACTCCCTCTTCTTTGTGGCAGCCCCTGAGATATTGAAAGCTTGTGAGACGGGTGGCTATATAAATTTGATTAATAAACAAACAAATAAATAAATAACCACGCAAATAGGGGTGTCGTCCCCACACCCTGGTTAGACCAATCGCATGACTCTCACAGATCTGGAACAAACCAGAATCTCTTTAAATATCCTTAAGAAGAATGAAGAAGGAAAGGTTACGGTGGATAAGTCCTGATTTATAGAAAAAAGTAAAAAAGAAAAAGAAAGCAGAACGCCGAAGCAACTCATAGAACAGAAAGACATCTACTACCTTAAAGAAACCAAGCTAATTATTTTCCAACCATTTGGGAAATAATTATTTCCCAGTTTTCCAAGGGGATTTAACAATCTAAACTGTGATTCAGAAAGAATGATAGAGAAAGGAACTCTACACCAGAGAAAAGTGGATCGTTTTTATAACACGCACAAAGGTTTTTGTACGTTTTCCCCTCTCTTAATCATCTATATCTCATTCCTCTTAGGAACACTTAGGCATCTAGTAAAAGCCACAGTGTTATCACATGTGTCATTGTAGCACTGAGGTCATGATCATTGCTAGGTGTGACTAGGGAATAGAGGTGACATAATTGTAGTGTTATAATATCTAAGGGGTTTCCACAAAGAAGAGGGGGTCAACCAGGGGTGAAATGCTACCAGTTCGGACCGGTTCTCCCAAACTGGTAGTAAAAAATGCTACCGGTTTGGCCGAACCAGTATTTCTGACAATCAACTGTGACACGCAATTTATATTAGCTAGAATTGTCAGATTTCCTGCTTTCTAGCTAATCTAAATCATGTGGCACAGCGGATTCCGCCCCCCCTCGCTGTTCTACTTACCTTTGCAGACTCGGAAGGCTTCAAAATGTTCCTTTTTTGCGAAGTCCGCCACTGGTGGGTTTTAAATTTTTTTACTACCGGTTCTGTGGGTGTGGCTTGGTGAGCATGGTATGGCTTGGTGGGCGTGGCTTGGTGGGTGTGGCAGGGGAAGGATACTGCAAAATCCCCATTTCCTCCTGATCAGCAGAGAATAGATGGGGGCAGGGCCAGTCAGAGGTGGTATTTACCGGTTCTCTGAACTACTCAACATTTCCGCTACCAGTTCTCCAGAACTGGTCAGAACCTGCTGAAACCCACCTCTGAAGTGCGCGCTCGGTAGCAGACTCACAGACCCAGTAGCAGGCTTCAGAGGAATAGGTCCACCTATTCCACAAAGCACCCAAAGGCAGGACAAGACGTAACGGATGGAAACTAATGAAGGAGAGAACCAACCTAGAACTAAGGAGAAATTTCCTGACAGTGGGAACAATGAATTAGAACAGCTTACCTTCAGAAGTTGTGAACACTCCAATACTGAAGGTTTTTAAAAAGAGACTGGACAACCAATTGCCTGAAATGGTATATATTTCTTGCTTGAGCAAGGGGTGGACTAGAAGACCTTCAAGGTCTCTACCAACTCTGCTATTCTGTTAATACAATATTACTTGCACACATGCATTCAGATAACTATGTCTTCATATGAGTACATTCACTGAAATTTGAAACCTTTCCTGCATTAGGCGCCAAGGTACCACCTATGAATTCCCACCCCCTTTATTAGATAAACTAACTATCATTTCTGCCCTTTCCTTCCTCCCTCTTGCTTTTCCACTATTATTAGGAATACTTTACTGATCTATTTTGAACAGCAGTCTACCAATCAATCATTGCCTTCTGCAAACTTCCTTAGCTCAAGAGAATCTGAACATGTCAAACATAATCAGGGCTGCTTTTGTTATCAGTAATGTTTGAATGGCTTCCTAGAGACTCTATGCCAAAAAAAATAAAATGGGGGCAAGTTTGGGTATCTCTGCAGCCCACTAGACTTAGATATTGCTCTTCTGTTTCCAGATAATCAGTCTTACTTGCCTAAAGACAATGCACATTCTGCTATGCTTCCACCCAGTGGTGAAATCTTACCGGTTCACACCGGTTCGCCTGAACCGGTAGTGATAAAATCTACCAGTTTGCCGAACCGGTAGTTAAAAAAAGCTACCAGTTGGTCCGAACCGATATTTCTGATAATCAGCTGTGCCGCACAATTTATGTTCACTAGAAAGCAGGAAATCCTGCTTTGTAGCGAATCTAAATTGCGTGGCATAGCTGTTCCCCTCCCCCTCGCTGTTTTACTTACCTTTAAGCAGCTCCTTTTTCCATGCAAAGCATGCATGGTTTGGTGCGCACTGCACATGCGTGTGCAGAGTGCATCTGGTGCACACTGCACATGCACGTGCATGCAGCGTGCATCTGGCACGCCCCGCGAATGCACGGGCAAGCGAACCGGTAGTGACCTGCAGAGGATTTCACCCCTGCTTCCACCATAACGATGATGCTATCTGCTCAATTGTGTGCCATTCTTGGTGGTTTTATGGACCTGCTCATTCCCCATTTCCAAACTTGTATGACTTCTTTCAGCTATTTTGTGCTCTGTTTGGGGTTGGCTTTGACATTCCCACCTAAGCGCCTTTCCCAGCGAGTTTGAGTGCATGACTGTTGTGACCCAGGCCCAAGTAGGTATTATCAGACGCAATCAGTTCTAAACAAACAGGCTTTATTAGAACAGCTGAGAATTAACTCATTCTCAGCGTAGTCCAAACTAAATTGAAACAAACTCTTCATAACACAAATTCTTCAGCCTTATCACCAACCTTGGTCTAATTAGGCAACCTGCCAAAGGCTTTTCTTGGCAAAAGTTCAGAAGCAGAAGACGCCGACAAGAAATAAATGCATCAAGACAAGAAACAAATCTATCAATGTTGTTTTCCGACAAAGAGCCATTGGTGGTCTTTTAAGCCATATGGGAAGGGCCAATCATCTCTTGGCCTTACTCCCGAGTCATCCCTTTTGCTTTAGCTGCTCTTGCCTTCTGGCAGCTCTTCTCATGCATGCACTAGGAACAGGCTCTTCCTGTTCCTCTGCCTCTCTGCTGTCAACTTCTGGAGGCTCCAGAGTCCATACATCACTCCCAGATGGCCCTGGCCCCATCTCTGCCTCTGACGCAGAGCCCTCATCCAGGCCTTCCCCAGCCTCCAGGAGTGGCCCATGTTCTTCCTCAGCCTCATCGCTGTCCGACTCCGCTGCCAGCTCCGCAGGCTGCTAGCGGACCACAACAATGACATGGCTGAAATAAGTAAGGAAGGATTTCATGATTTTGCCTTCCATTATATTCTGGAGAAAATGAGCATGTAAATACGTTCCTGCAAATCCGAACACTTACTAGTGTTCTACTTCCTACTTTCTCTATTTCGCCCACCTGTTGCCAGTCCATCTTTTTTGCATTTCTTTCTGCCTCTAATTAAATATAGGAGTCACGCCTTGTGATGAAATCAATTAAAGGTCAGGGTGGCGCAAAGCTCGGCAGAGCGCTGTTTCGTTTTCTTGGGTGATCAATCAATACCCACATTAATTAACTCTTATAAAGGAAGAAACAAGCAAACAATGAAGAAGGAGAATTATGGGTTCTTCCCAAGTTGAGAAGCGTTTGGGTGAAAGGAGGAGGGTGAAATCTTAAAATTGTGATTCCTAAAGTTTGCTGTTTCTTGCTGTCTTAAGCAATTTTGGTTGTTGTTTTTCCCCACTGCCCAATGAACCAGTGGTGGGATTCAAATTTTTTTTACTACGGTTCTGTGGGCATGGCTTGGTGGGCGTGGTGTGGCTTGGTGGGGGTGGCAAGAGAAGGATACTGTAAAATCTCAATTCCCACCCCACTCCAGGAGAAGGATACTGTAAAATCTCCATTCCCTCCCCAATCCAGGGGAAGGATACTACAAAATCGCCATTTCCTCCCGATCAGCTGGGACTCAGGAGGCAGAGAATAGATGGGGGCGGGGCCAGTCAGAGGTGGTATTTACCGGTTCTCCAAACTACTCAAAATTTCTGCTACCAGTTCTCCAGAACTGATTAGAACCTGCTGAATACCACCTCTGCAATGAACACGTTATGATATTTTGCTTTTACTGTAATGCTCAGATTGCAGTGAAAGGATTAGGGAGCTACTGACAACAACCTGTTTATGAAAGAGGAAGAATCCTGGCAATTTTCAGGGAGGTCTTCTGCATACTGATGCATATTAATGAACTGTTGCCATTCTACAAAACTGATGTAGTCAACTCAAGGAACTACTTACAAGCGGTTCTTTTAACTATTAAAAAAACAGCTTGGTACAACAAGGGAATTGCAGGCAAGTTTGACTGTCCATTGCATTTGATATTCTTTAAAAACAACACTGAAGGAAATAAAAAAAAATAACTAAAAGGAGAAAAAAGTGTGTGTGGGGGGAGGAATTCTCTTTGGCAGCAATCAGCTGCATAATATGGGCTTCTGGAGATGTTAAGAGAATTACTTTAAGTAAGGAGTTTGCAACTGGCAGCTTATTTTCATCTACTCTCCGTAATAGTGCATAAAATATTACGATATCCCATAAGTGTAAAAAGTTAACAAGTCCTGGTTTTTCAGAACATAAAACTCCAATCTGTATTGCGGGTTTTTTTTTTTTTAAACTCACAAATGTACTGATTTATAGTTGTTTAGGCACATATAACTATATTTGCTTAAGATATATCCCCGAGTCCACATTTTTTTTTTCTTGAGAGAATTTAATGGGGAGGTTTAAAAAGACAAAAGTTGGAATCGGCAGAAATATGTTAAAATGGGAAGAAAAAATAGGTACAAATGGCCTTTTGAAATGAACTGCCACATTTTGAACTGGGGTGGCAGTTTTCTTCAAATTTCCCCCCCAGAGAATGAGAAATTCTCCAACAAGTACTTAGGGTCAGAAGTCCCTCTTGGGTGATGCCACTAGGACCATAAGAACATGCAAAAATGTCACCTTTGAAAAACATGCTGAACTTGAAAAAAATGATTGTTTTGCACCATCCTACCGTGAAACAGCTCTGAGTTCCAACAGGCATCTGAAGAAGTTCCTGTTCTCAGGAAATAATCAGAAATGCGGTACGCAACCGAGCACCTTGTGCATTTTTGTTCATTGTACTTATAATGTGCCAACAGAGATAGGAATGCGCTGCAGGCACATTTTCCCCCTCCTGCTTTATTTTCCTCCTTCGGCTGTAAAGGAATGAGAATGCATCAGTGATTTATTGTTACTGGAGTAACTATTTCTAGGTTAACCTTCGCTACTTGACATGAGTTCAGCGTAAACTTGTGGCTCTCCATGTGCATAGCTTTCTCTATCACCCCCTCCTCCTCCTTCAGAGTTAATCAAGAATGTTAATTAGGCATGATTAGCATTTCTCCGGCTGACAGAATGTCGTCTTCCTTGATCTTTGTGGGCTTGAGGCTATTCTGAAATGCTTCAGCAGTTTTCTCTCAACCCACACTTGAAGCTCTTTAGCAGCCTTAGCTCCACTCTAGGACAAGCAAATCTTCAGGAACTACAAAACTGCCTAGTCCAATATGGTCCGTAAGATATCTCTTCTCCTCTCTCCTTGTTGTGCCTTGCGGAGAATTATTTGTGTAAACCCTCATCCCAATGACCACATATTTGGCACTGGTAGCAGCTCTCAGGTAGAGATCAAGAAGATGAGTATAGATTGGAAGTAAATATACAATTCAAATCCGTGTCAGCTGCTCTACGTTTGATGAGGAAACTGTCAGCACAAAAAAATCAGGATCACACATAAGTTCCAGTTCAGAAGATTCATTGTTCAAATCTATACACAAAGAACCTGGTGAACTAATGGTCAGTAATAAATTGGTGCTAGAGAAGAGTTAACTTGGACCATAAAGAGAAAGTTGGACCATAGGAAAGTCTGAGTGCCAAAGAATTGAGGCCTTTGAACCAGGGGTGAAATCCAGCAGGTTCTGGCAGGTTCTGGAGAACTGGTAGCGGAAATTTTGAACAGTTCGGAGAACTGGCAAATACCACATCTGGCTGGTCCCAGAGTGGGGTGGGAATGGAGATTTTGCAATTTCCTTCCCCAAGGAGTGGGGAGGGAATGGAGATTTTGCAGTATCCTTCCCCTGGAATGGGGTGGGAATGGAGATTTTGCAGTATCCTTCACCTGCCAAGCCCACCAAGCCATGCCCATCAAGCCACACCACACCACGCCCACCAAGCCATGCCCACAGAACCGGTAGTAAAAAAAAATGGATTTCACCACTGCTTTGAACTCTGGTGCTGGAGAGGACTCCTGCGAGTCCCTTGGACTGCAAGGCGATCAAACCAGTCAGTCCTAGAGGAGATCAACCCTGACTGCTCTTTAGAAGGCCAGATCCTGAAAATGAAACTCAAATACTTTGGCCACCTAATGAGAAGGAAGGACTCAGTGGAGAAGAGCCTAATGCTGGGAACGATTGAGGGCAAAAGAAGAAAGAGACAACAGACAATGAGATGGCTGGATGGAGTCACTGAAGCAGTCGGCGTGAGTTTAAATAGACTCCAGAGGATGGTAAAAGACAGGAAGGCCTGGAAGAACATTGTCCATGGGGTCGCGATGGGTCAGACTTCGCAACTAACAACAACAAAGAGTTAACTGAATTCAAGAGGGCTTGGATTTGGAGTGTTTGTGGACATGCCATGATTCTAGGCTGAATTCTCTCTTGACTCTGCCTGCTCTTCTTCTACACAAACCTCTGTAACTACCAATGAAGCTTCTGCTTCATAAGAAAGAGTAGCTAAGAAGTGTTTTTTATTAGGACTTTTAGTATATGGTGAAATCTGTCTCTGTGTCAGCTTTGACTTACCTTGTTAATTTAGCAAACTATCCTTAATGGTACAGTATATATATATCTCTCTCTCATTTCAAACTCCGTTACATAGGTGAAGCCATAGGCAGTCCAAAGCTATTTATTTTCTGCCCCACGATAAATGTAGGTGGCTTTGTCTACATTTTAATGTTATCCCCACCGAGTTTTTCTTCAATGCCATATGGGTAATTTTGACACACTGAACCAAACACCCAAGCTGCCTATTGACACATCCAACAATTAAAACTGTGCTTAACACCCCTTAGGTTTGACTGCTGAAATTTGTGTTGGGTGGAGAAACAGACGATGTACTTCGCTGACCCTCTTCTAAGCAAGGGTCAGTTAACACATTTATGAAAACATAAAAGTGATAATCATCCCCCAAAAAAGACCTATTATCTTCTCTCTAACCCTGCTTGTAAAAGTGCACAATTGTTACGGTCTGTGATACTTTTCTCCTGCATCAACAAGCATAAACAGTTCCTTTCCTTCCCCCCCCTCCCAGTTATTAGAACTGAATTGCAAGCTTTTTGAAGAAGGAAGTGCATTTCTCTGGTGAAATATTTGAACATTTCCCTAGATGTTGGGCCCCCTGCATAGCTGTTTTTTTAAAGTAACTGATTATGCTGGTTGATACCAACATAAAAGAGTTGAAAGCTTATGTTTCTCCTGTGCATTTCTCCCGCCTCTTCCTCCACCCCAATAACTTAGCTCAAATTTCCCAGATGAATCTGCAGATTGGAGCATCGTTATTCTTTGGATTTTGCCTATTCTGCAAAATTTGCGGTAGAGTTTCCAACTTGAAAACATGTTCCCCAAATGCATATAGAAATGTTCTGTCACTGTTCATTAAGTACCCTTTTAAAAATACACCCATCCTCTTCTTTTATTACTGTATTTTCATACAGAACTCAAAAGTTCCTCTTCTTACAAATATACTTAAAAAGAACACTGCTTAGGAGGGGGGCAAAAGCCCTACTAAGCAGGTATATACAAAAATATGAAGGCTATTGCTTAACGCATTGTAAGCAGCCCTGAGTCTCCGGAGAAGGGCGGCATATAAATCGAACCAATAAATAAATAAATACTACTTCCATGCAGATTTCCTTTGCCATCATTGCCACTTTTCCCTAAAGTCCAGTGCAGAGGCGGGTTTCAGCAGGTTCTCACCAGTTCTGGAGAACCAGTAGCAGAAATTTTGAATAGTTCGGAGAACTGGTAGTAAAAATTCTGACTGGCCCTACCCCCATTTATTCTCTACCTCCTGAATCCCAGCTGATTGGGAGGAATGGGGATTTTGCAGTATCCTTCCCCTGGATTGAGGAGGGAATGGAGATTTTGCAGCATCCTTCCCCTGGATTGAGGAAGGAATGGAGATTTTGCAGTATCCTTCCCCTGGAGTGGGGTGGGAATGGCGATTTTACAGTATCCTTCCCCTGCCACGCCCACCAAGCCCCGCCCACCAAGCCATGCCACGCCCACCAAGCCACGCCACAGAACCAGTAGTAAAAATATGAAAAATGCACCTCTGCCAAGGTCCAACTTTGACACCAAAAAAATGGGTACTCCTCATTATTTGCTATCTTTCATCGATCTCTGAACCTTTCCTCAAAAATAGTCAATGGAGCATGATATTTGTTGATATATTGCCATGGGTAGGTATGAGTTTTCTGAAACCAATGGTCATCTTTTTAAGCAGATGCTCACCAGTCACTATTCTCACAAATGAAAGCCATTCTCATTTGTTCCTTGATTTCCATGTCACCTAACAGAATATTTCTCCCCCCGCCCTCCGCCCCATATATACATCTTTATATCACATTTATATAGAACATTGCCCACTGTTTTCCTCGAAACCCATCTCTGGTTCTTATCACTGATTAGAACTGCAGAAAAAACAATGGCTACCAACCTGCCTTCCATTGAGGATGTGTATATTGCACGAGTCAAAAAGAGGGCTGTGAAAATATCTACAGACCTCTCGCATCCTGGACATAAATTGTTTCAAAGAGGCTATAGAGCACTGCACACCAAGACAACTGGACACAAGGACAGTTTTTCCCTGAACGCCATCACTCTGTTAAACAAATAATTCTCTCAACACTGTCAAACTAGTTACTAAGTCTGCATTACTATTAATCTTCTCATCGTTCCTGTCACCCATCTCCTCCCGCTTATGACTGTAACCTTGTTGCTGATATCCTTACGATTTATATTGACTGTTTCCCTATGACTATCATTAAGTGTTGTACCTTATGATTCTTGACGAATGTATCTTTTCTTTTGTGTACTCTGAGAGTGTAGGCACCAAGACAAATTCCTTGTGTGTCCAATCACACTTGGCCAATAAAGAATTCTTTTTTCCTCTCCTCTCCTCCATTCCATTCCATTCCATTCCATTCCATTCCATTCCATTCCATTCCATTCCATTCCATTCTATTCTATTCTATTCTATTCTATTCTATTCTATTCTATTCTATTCTATTCTATCACCATTTAGTGGAGTGTTATATGCAATTATCAACAAGCTTTAGATTCCTAATTTCATACTCAACTATAAGAACCTAGAGTTATATTTTTTGGTATACATTTTAGGTCCTTCATTCAAGAATTAATGAATTAAAACCTATTCTTTTATTTTATTTGCTAATTCAGGCCCTTTATCATTTACATTCCAAATTACAATTTTCCATATACCATGGTTATCACTAGATGGTCCCATAGCTGTTGGCCTCTATCGTCCACCATGATTTTGGACAATTGAGGCTGTCGCATAATGCTTTTGAACAAGCTAGGAAAATTGTAGACCTGGTTGCTAGTCTTAGCTGAAGTCACCAATAGAATTCCCTGCTAACCACAAGGATGGTATGAATGTCTTTTCAAAAACTTGGATAATATGCCCTAACTGCAACCAAAACACAGCTTTTCCCCAAGCATGGTGACACAATTCTATGCAAGATAGGTCTCCAATCTCAAGCCCACCTATGTTAGGCTGTGACACCCTGATGGACCCAATATTTGCAGATGGTCTCAAAGTTAGGGTGTTTGTCTATTTGTCAACTCCATACACAGAGTCCCGTAAACACTTACAGTAGTGGCCAAAATTGTGGAAACCTTTTGGGAAAAGTGTATTTTTGAGGTTTGATGGCTAATAACACCATTATTATTATTATTTTTTTGGAGTTTCAAGATAATCCTATTCCACTGCTGGAATGGCCTGGGAATAGCCCAGATCTTAACCCAATTGAAAAATCTATGGAGCCGACTAAAGAAACTGGTTAGTCAGAAGCGACCCAGCAATAAAACCCAGTTAATAGAAGCCATCATTCAATCTTGGTTTCACATGATAACAGCTGCAGAATAAAAGACTTGGTTCACTCCATGGGAAGACGTTGTAAGGCCGTAATTCATGCTAAAGGTTACCCAACGAAGTATTAACTGACATGGTAATCATTATTGTATATCTCATTTTTTCCTATGGTGATCATTTTTGTATATCTCCTTTTTTCTACGTGTTTCACTTTTCTTCTTTATACTGTAACTGCTATTCTAATAGCAAATCCTTCTTAAACTTTATTGCATTACATTCTTGACTAAATTATCTTTCCATTGGTATATAATTTTATGGTACTACTCCAAAAAAAAAAAAAAAGTGGTGTTATTATCTAGTTTTAGAAAATACCTTTTTCCCAAAAGGTTTCCAGAATTTTGGCACAACTGTAGAAGAATATAGCTGTGGAAAGTTCTTCTCACTTTTCCCATCCTTTCCTTTCCTTCAACAGGTTCTTATAAATCAACTTACTGTTGCCCGCATACAGCAACAGTAAGAAAAACAATAAGAAAGTTCATACAATATTGACAAGACATCTGAAATGTGAAGTCCCTCACTGGTAGCATTAATCATTTCATAATAATTATTGCGGGGGCCTATGGAATCCAAATACAGTACCATTATTATGTGAAATTAAAGGAAAATAAAACAAGAATGCAAATCAACAGAGGGTCCATTTGGACTCTAACTTGATGACTCTGTAATTATGGCAGAGATTGCTGGATGACCGCCTTGGAGGGCTCATGATGATACAGAAATGAAGCAGCATTGACGCGAATTATGCTGCCATTAGGAAAATGAAACACGGAATCAACCGTGGAAATAAAACCAGGGTTCTTGCTCCTTGCAGGGAGCAGAAATATTTCATAGCCTAGCCTTCTTCTCTGCTCACCAACCGTGCATTCATCTTGAGATGGATTTACGCTCATTGCAAGAAATGCAGCTGGAAGACAAAAATAAAATACGGACTTTAAAAGAAGCAGAGGGAGGGTTCTCTTTGAACAATTCTCCCTCATCTTTAGAGTAGAGTTATATTTTAATATTATTATTTTTTTTCCTAAAAAGAGAGATGATTAAATATGCCTTTCCTTAGCCATTTAAAAAAAAAAATCATGTGTTAAATGAATGGGAAGGCACATTCATCAAGAACTGTGTTGCAAGTTCAGGATCACTTTCCCCCAGAAACTAATTGGAAGGTTGAACCAATCATTAAGTTCTTTCTTATGAATAACTTATTATTATAAAAACCATTGGTACGAATGGCAATAATGATACTTCAAAGAGCTTACAGTCTAACATTCTTTGCAGGTCAAATAATAGATCAAGAGAAAAGCAATAGGCAGCTAGATAGATAGATAGATAGATAGATAGATAGATAGATAGATAGATAGATAGATAGATAGATAGATATGCTTTAATTTATATGCCGCCCTTCTCCGGAGACTCAGGGCGGCTTACAATGCGTTAAGCAATAGCCTTCATACTTTTGTATATTTATACAAAGTCAGTTTATTGCCCCCACAATCTGGGTCCTCATTTCACCTACCTTTGAAAGGATGGAAGGCTGAGTCAACCTTGAGCCTGATGAGATTTGAACTTGCAGTAATTGCAAGCAGCAGATGTTAATCTGTTAATAACAGTGCTTTAGTCCACTGTACTACAGGCTCTTATTTAAAGTTACTTACTGGATGAATTACTGTGTCATAAAGGAAAGGTATTGATTGATTATATTTATACTTCCTTCGACAATATAGTCCATCTAGGGTGGCTGTAAGTCAAATCAGACACATATTCATGGTGGGAGGTCACACCAAAATGTTTATCCGAAGATTCAAGGGTTCCACTGGGTGGGATCACTGATGAAGATTTGTATATCACCTTTCCTTCAAATATTTGTTCCTACTATTCCCCCACCCCCTCCATTGGGTATGTTCAATTACTGCCAACCTACCAATAATAACAATTACTACCAACCTGCCTTCCATTGAGGATCTGTATACTGCACGAGTCAAAAAGAGGGCTGTGAAAATATTTACAGACCCCTCGCATCCTGGACATAAATTGTTTCAACTCCTACTCTCAAGATGACACTATAGAGCACTGCACACCAGAACTAGACACAATTTTTTCCCCGAACGCCATCACTCTGCTAAACAAATAATTCCCTCAACGCTGTCAACTATTTACTAAGTCTGCACTACTATTAATCTTCTCATCGTTCCTATCACCCATCTCCTCCCACTTATGACTGTATGATTGTAACTTGTTGCTGTATCCTTATGATTTATATTGACTGTTTCCTAATATGATTTGGTTGCTTATTTGTACCCTATGACAGTGGTGGGTTGTCCCTGGTTTGGACCGGTTTGCAAGAACTGGTAGTAAAACTGGCAGGAGGCCCCACCCACTGACCCGGATGTCGTCATCAGCGATCTGTGAATGCGCAGAAGCTTCCCATTGCGAACCGGTAGTAAAGGTAAGTAGAACCCACCCCTGCCCTATGACTATCATTAAGTGTTGTACCTTATGATTGTTGACGAATGTATCTTTTCTTTTATGTATACTGAGAGTATATGCACCAAAGAGAAATTCCTTGTGTGTCCAATCACACTTGGCCAATAAAGAATTCTCTTCCCTTCCCTTCCCTTCCCTTCCCTTCCCTTCCCTTCCCTTCCCTTCCCTTCTCTTCTCTTCCACTGAAAGACACTAGTAGATCCAAAGCTGAGGATAAATCTGAACCTTGATCTCCTTAGCCTAGGTCTGATCCACTTTACCATCACAAGAGACCAACATGCATTAAGAGCCATGATTCTTTTCAAGATCTATTTAACACACAACTTTTTTTTTTTCAATTTGACACTTTCCTGTTGTATTGGCTTCGGATCCCAGAATGGATAACCAAGGATGGCCAGCTGGAAATAAACAACAGCACAGATGGAAGGAATCACATTAGAGAACCTGGCTTAATATATAGTTGTGTGGCATGTGCAGAATCTACAGAATTTGACTGTCCGTATTTTTTTTTTGACTAAAATTATTTTTGACAGGAGCATGAAGTCTGGGTTTGGAAAGTAATTGTTGTTCAAAGCATTTACATGGCTATTTGAATGTTACCTTGGTTACAGTATTGTTTTATGCAGCGTGTCAGACTTCACACTGTAGCTTAGCAGTAAAACAGAGATTAGTGAAAGCTTTTCAGCTCTTAGTTAGACACTGCAGAAGATCTCCAGATACGTCTTGGCTAGTTTATAGACTTGACAGCAGCGAAAAAAGAAGGTTTAATGCAACAGTTGGCATCCTACTGCAGAACAATAATGCAGAGGCTTTATATAGCAGTGCTCAAAGGTTTAAACTTCATATTTTTTTTTCTCCTACTTTTTCAAGTTAATATACACCGTACTTTTCGGAGTATAAGACACACTTCCCCCCCCCAAAAGAGGGTGGAAATGTTGGTGTGTCTTATATACCGAATACAGCCATTTTTGGCCTCCCGAAACCCCGCTCCGTGCATCACGTTTTCACCAAAAACAGGCTCATTTTCACAAAAATGGGATGTGCAGAGGGTTTGGGAGGCCTGCAGAGTGCTCCTGGAGGCTGGGGAGGGCAAAAATACGATGTGTGGGGGGTTTGGGAGACCAAAAATGGGCCCATTTTTCGCAAAAACTGGATGTGCAGAGGGTTTGGGAGGCCTGCAGAGTGCTCCTGGGAGCCGGGGAGGGAAAAAACCGGATGAGCGGAAGCCAAAAACATTTTTTTTCTTGTTTTCCTCTTTGAAATCTTATTGCGTCTTATACTCTGGTGCATCTTATAGTCCAAAAAAATATGGTACTTGGCCGTTTAGTTGATAACTTTGGGTGGCTGAAATATAGGTACATAATGGTCCTAATGAGCTTCAGCTTTGGCCCAGTGATTCTTCCATATTGTTCATAAATGATCCTTTCTCACTCTGTGGTTTGGCTAATGATTCAGACACACTTACAGGTTTTCAAGATAAAAAAAATGGAGCGGTCGGATGAGGAGACCTGAACTCATTCGTAGCCTCACACTGCAAGGAGACATATTCAATTTTGCAGCTATTAAGATTGTTGGACGAGCAGGCACAAAAACAACCGGGGAAGTGACTTGAAGTCTGGGAAACCAGCCAATCAACAAGAGTGCTGATTTACCACCAGCCTATCAAATACTTAGAAGGCAAGGGCTGGGCAGCACCAGCAAATGACAGCCAATGACTTAAAAGCCAGCCATCAACACACGCCAATCAACATCTAAAAAAAATCACATACAACAGGCACCATATAACCGTGATGGCGAACCTATGGCACGCGTGCCCGAGGTGGCCCGCAGAGCCATCTTTCCGGGCACACAAGCTGTCACCCAACTCCCCTGCAGCTGCGCATGCGCACGCACCCCAGCTGGTGTTCGAGCCTCTGGTGTGCATGCATGCAATTCGGGAGAGCCAGCTGGTCTTTTGAGCTCTCCTCTGCATGTCTGTGCATTTGTGCATGTATGTGTGAGTACCTGCACACAGCGTGTGCATGCACAGATGGCATTTGAGCATATATATTGTGCGTGTGAAAGCCATGTGCATGCACAGATGGTGTGGTTGTGCAACAGCGCATGGGGGAGACACGTGTAAGCGAAGCACGTACCAGTTTGGCACTCAATGAGTAAAAGGTTCACCACCACTGCCATATAAGTACCAGCACACACTCTGATAGAGAGAAATTCCCCTGATAATGTGCTCCAGCATGAATCCAAAAGCTCAGACGGCAAAACCTCTGATCCCTCGTGGTGACCAACCCAGATTGGATCCTGCGTAAAAAAATTGGAGTCCATTAAAGTCAAGTCCTCATTAAAGTCCTCAAAAGGAAAAAAAAGTTCATGGGGAAGTATTCTTTTATACATGACCAAATGCTTTGGGGCTCCAGTATTTAATCACTGATTGATTAATTGATTGGGTTTTTAATCCATTCAATAATAAAAGTCTCTAAATGGGTTGCAAAGCATCTTTAATCATTTTCCCCTTGAATTATAATTTTTTTTCCAATTGTGCTATCAAAAAAAATATGATCGGGCACAGATCTCTCTGGTTTTGGTGTTTGTTTTTTTTAAATTCCACCTGTCTACCGATAATTAATCTCCAGACTTCTGCTGAGATCTTTTGGAATTACAATGAGAGGAAGTGGTCTGGTTTTATCATGATTTGGGGTGAGGCATTTATTTATCAATCTTATGTACACACCGCTCAATAACTAAGACCTCTGGTGGCTTACAATATCAATGAAGAAATAAAATGCAACCCACACTTTGGCAGAACGAAGGAGATGCCCGAGGCAGCAATTGCTGAGGAGAAAAGATCAGAAACAAGAGGCTGGAGAACCGGTCTGGGCATCCTGTGTGTTTTCCTCAGACCTTCTGAGGCAGCCCGCTGCTCTCCTGTGCTGAGAAGGATGCTACTTCCCAGCACTGAAGCGAAGGTTCAAACTGTTGGTCTAATCAGCTTTCATCCTTGGAACTGGAGATGGCTGAGGAAACCTTGGTCTTTCATCTCAGTTAGCATGATATCTCCTTGCCAGGCCAGGTCTTTTCAAAGAAAAGCAACCAACAGAATGTCAATCATGTGCTGTACTTGGTAAAAATCAATCTCATTCTATAAATAAATAAATAAATAAATAAATAAATAAATAAATAAATAAACAAACAAATAAATAAATAAATAAATAAATAAATAAGTAAGTAAGTAAGTAAGTAAGTAAGTAAGTAAGTAAGTAAGTAAGTAAGTAAGTAAGTAAGTAGATGGATGGATGGATGGATGGATGGATGGATGGATGGATGGATGGATGGATGGATGAATGAACAACGCTTTTATTTCATCAAGCCGGCCTCGCCTAATTCTTCTCCCTTTAAACTGTAAATTTTAAATTTTTAAATGTATTTTAAAATTATGGGTTTTTAATCAGTATTAATTTCAGCCAAATTTATTTAATTCATTTTACTTGATCTTAAATTTTGTATATTTATGTGTTTTATCTCATGGCTGTGCACCGCCCTGAGTCCTTCGGGAGTAGGGCGGTATAGAAATTCAATAAAATAAATAAATAAATAAAATATCGGAGGGAGGAATTCAGCCTCTTTGACTGTCAGTTTACATGTTGTTATTGTTGTTAAGTTGCTACTGTAAGTAATTCCGATTCTTCATGACTCCATGCAGCTTAGCACACCAGACACCCCCCTCTCTGTCCTTCACTGTCTTCTGGAGCTTGCATAAATTCATGCTCACTCCTTTGATAACACTACTTAATCATCTCATCCTCGGTCGTCCCCTCCTCCTTTGCCCTTCCATCGAGGGTCTTCTCCAAGGAGTCCTCTCTTCTCATTAGATGGCCAAAATATTGGAGCTTCAGCTTCAGTATCTCTCCTTCCAAAGAACGGTCAGGGTTGATTTCCTTTAGGATCGACTGATTTGATCTGCTCTCAAGAGTCTTCTCCAACAGCACACTTTGAAAGCATCAAGTCTTTGGCACTCAGCCTTCCTTATGGGATGAATTTAATGGTTCCATAGCCAAAAAAAAAAAAAAAAAGGACTGACCAACCTTGCCTGTCAGTCTAAGCCAAGTCGAACTCATTGAGGGCTGCATCAGGGTTGTGTTTGACCTTGGGGCTGGGTGGGCATGGCCAGGGTGCGCGTGGCCAGTTGGGGGCATCTGTGGCGGCCCAAGTGCTCTGCCAGTGAATATGGAGCTCAGGTGGCTGTGACGGCCTCTTGCAACCCTTTGCCAGCAAAAACGGAGCTCGGGAGTGCCGCACACCTTCACCGTTTCCAGAGCAGCCCCGCGGGCCAGATCTAAACAATTTTCAGGCCAGATCCGGCCAGCGGGCCTTAAAAAGGTTTAAGCCAGCCTTTCTCAACCTCAGGGTTTTATGAAAGATTGCTAGAGGATTTATTAATTTATTAAATTTACATGACACCTATCTCACCTGGAGCTTCCTTTAGGAAGCTTACAACAAAGTAAAAACAAGATTAAAACATTAAGGTAATAAATATTTACCCAGAGTGTCTATGTAGCCGCAAACAGACTAAGTCAAACCGGTCTTGAATTTCGTTGACCCTTATCTAGTGCCAAAACAGTGCTAATCCTTACTTGAGCAGATTCCCGTGGATAGGCATGAGCAATAAATCACTTTAATTGGAATTTCATGTGTGGTCCTGGCCTTTCGCACCTGACATTAGCCGGGTAATCATTTATTGACAGGAATTGACTTGTTCATTGGCATTGTTAGTAAAGGGAGATTTTAAATAAGTCTTCTTAAAGACAAAGACAAACAAGAGTAACAGTCCTTGAGAAAAACAATGGTTGGATAACGTATGTGTCACACCCCCAATGAAAGAAAACTCTGAGGGATGAGTTTCCTCAAAGCTACATTTTATTAGAAATGTCATATTGGCACATCTGGGAAAACCCAAATCTGAAAGCTTCCAGGTTTCCCCCACCCAAAGGAAAGTTCAAGTCACTGCCCAATACCTACATGTCCAGCACATGGTCCAATCAAAGCACCGTCCCAACTGGAGATGCCTCTCAGTTCCAGCCGTCCAGATCCAGGGCAAGATGACCTTGATTCTCTGGGAAAAGAATGTTATTTTGACTATATATCACCCTGGCTCCATACAATCCCCCCTCATAGTTTCCCACAGTACTAAACGTGACAGGTCTGAAGGTCTAATACAAAAGATGGCTTCCAAGCCTGACAGTATGATGGTCCGTACCAGGGGTTAAATTCAATTTTTTTCCCTACTGATTCTGTGGGCATGGCTTGGTGGGCATGGCAGGGGAAGGATACTGCAAAGTCTCCATTCCCACCCCACTCCAGGGGAAGGATACTGCAAAATCCCCATTCTCTCCCCACACCTGGGGGAAGGATATTGCAAAGTCTCCATTCCCAACCCTCTCTGGGGCCAGCCAGAGGTGGTATTTGCCGGTTCTCCGAACTGCTCAAAATTTCCACTACCGGTTCTCCAGAACCTGTCAGAACCTGCTGAATTTCACCCCTGGTCCGTACACTTTCATGGGCTGTAAAGGCTAATCACGCATCTCCATCTGGCAACATTATAATAAATGTCCAGTAAATGACCACAATTTTTCCCCCTGTAAGAAGAATAAAACAGTTATCTTTATAAACCATTAGGGCTTAGGCACTTATATTAACAACAACAAAAGTATAGAACTGATCAATGTGAGGAAAAACTGCTATTCCGAAGCTGTCAATTATACCATGCTTAGAATCAGCAGCCTAGCAACGGAAGGCTGCTGGAGAAATTGGGAGAGAGACAGCTCTGCAAATTGTGAAGTCATTAAATTGTGATGATGGTTAGGAAAGAGAGAGAGAGAGAGAGAGAGAGGGAGGGAGGGAGGGAGGGAGGGAGGGAGGGAGAGGGAGAGAGACTGAGACTGGGGAGACGTGGCATTAAAAAGAAAAGAAGATTTGCTATGTTTCTATAAGGTTTATTGGAGAGAGGCTTTCAAAACACCGAGGAAGCTTTAATTAATTACATCTTTTGAAAGGCTTACATGGGAACAGTTATTATCACTTATTACTAACACTTATTTTTTAATAAGGAAATAAGGCCAGGAAGTTAACATCACTGGCAAGTTTTGAGTTTTGTTTTTTTACCAAAAGGGCTGAGAGGTATGAAACAAATGCATCAATTCTTCTAAGTCATACATTCAATTAAGGGACTATTTTTTTCCCCCTAGTCTAATTCTTTTAAGAACTGAACATGCAACATCTCGTCCAGTTTTCTTTGGGTGTGATCCTCAAAGAAAAGGGAAACTATTAAAATATATCTGGAGAGTAAATTACATTGGTTGTATATCTTTTTAGTTAAAGTCAAATACAAATAATTTTTAGTACTGTAGTAGTATATTTAGTGTACAGTAGTGACCAAAATTGTGGAAACCTTTTGGGAAAAGTGCTTTTTTGAGGTTTGATGGCTAATAACAACACTCTTTTTTTTTTTTTTTTGAGTTTTAAGATAATCATATTCCATTGCTGGAATGGCCTGGGAATAGCCTAAACCTTAACCCATTTGAAAATCTATGGAGCTGACTAAAGAAACTTGTTAGTCAGAAGCGACCCAGCAATAAAACCTAGTTAATAGAAGCAATCATTCAATCTTGGTTTCACATGATAACAGCTGCAAAACTAAAAGACTTGCATGGGGTCACATTGGTTGGTAACTTGGATCCTTTGGGGGCTTTTAATGCATTTAGCTGATAAACTAATGTGCCCATTCATGGGGGAAACAGATCTGGAGAAGGGGAAACAACAAATTGTGTGTGCCATCCATCTGAAGGATAGATTATTGTGGGATGGCCTTGCTAGGCAAAACTTGGTAACAGTCAAGACATTTTGTGATCCCACAATGCCTGCCTAGCTTTACCTATGCAAGATTTCTCATATATATATATATATATATATATATATATATATATATATATATATATATATATATATATATATATATATATGTGTGTGTGTGTGTGTGTGTGTGTGTGTGTGTGTGTGTGTGTGTGTGTGTGTGTGTATACACACACACATACACACAGAACATACCGGTTCTGTGGGCGTGGCTTGGTGGGCGTGGCATGGCATGGCATGGCTTGGTGGGCATGGCAGGGGAAGGATACTGCAAAATCCCCATTTCCTCCCAATCAGCTGGGACTTGGGAGGCAGAGAATAGAGGGGGGCGGGGCCAGTCAGAGGTGGTATTTAGCGGTTCTCCAAACTACTCAAAATTTCCGCTACCGGTTCTCCAGAACTGGTCAGAACCTGCTGAAACCCACCTCTGATCCCACGTTCTTATATTCAGTTCCTTGGTTGTGCAGAAGTGACAAACCCATGAAATCCAGATACTAGCGCTCTCTCTCTCTCTCTCTCTCTCTCTCTCTCTCTCTCTCTCTCTCTCTCTCTCTCTCTCTCTCTGTGTGTATGCATGCCAGATTCCAAGCTTTATTTTAAACTCAATTTCATGTAGACGATGCATCTTTGTGCCCGGTACCGTTGGTGGAAAGAGCTAGATTTATGTTGTTGAATCATTGCCAGCTGACATTTTCTATAATGTTTAATGGTACATGATAACTTTGCAGCCAGAAACACACAGCCTCTATGAGGGAACTTAATGAATGGAGCCATCAGCAGAATCAATACACATTCTGGCTTCTTCTTAAGGTTAATATCCATCTCTTATGGAAGGGGAAAAAATATTTCCCCCTCCAATGCTTTATTATTTATTTATTTAATTAATTAACTTTCACCCTCGGTGCCCACATCTCAGTAAATATGAAAATATTACCCTCCTTTGGTTTCTTGCAATTTGGCATCATTACTGATGTCTTAATGCTGCTAATATATGACAGCAAAAGCTGGCAAATAAACATTTTCATCTGTGCTGTTTGCCAAACCTCCTGCCACCAGTTTTTTTTTTTTTAAGGATAATAATCACATGGAGGGAATTAATTTGAATAGAAGTGATTCCGTCAAAGAAAGAAAGAAAGAAAGAAAGAAAGAAAGAAAGAAAGAAAGAAAGAAAGAAAGAAAGAAAGAAAGAAAGAAAGAAAGAAAGAAAGAAATAGACTAGACTAGACTAGACTAGACTAGACTAGACTAGACTAGACTAGACTAGAATAGAATAGACTAGAATAGAATAGAATAGAATAGAATAGAATAGAATAGAATAGAATAGAATTTTTTATTGGCTAAGTGTGATTGGACACACAAGGAATTTGTCCTTGGTGCATATGCTCTCAGTGTACATAAAAGAAAAGATACGTTCATCAAGAATCATAAGGTACAACACTTAATGATAGTCATAGGGTACAAATAAGCTCGTGCAGTATACAGGTCCTCAATAGAAGGCAGGTTGGTAGCAATGTTTTTTTCTGCAGATCTAATTAAGAAAGAACCCATTTCCTCCTTGATAGAAAGGAAGGAAGGAAGGAAGGAAGGAAGGAAGGAAGGAAGGAAGGAAGGAAGGAAGGAAGGAAGGAGGCAAGCAAGCACGCAATTTATCTTCATATTGTTTAAACAACCATTGGCCAAGAGTATTATACAGATGTGAAGGGGAAGGAAGAAAGGAAGGAAGGAAGGAAGGAAGGAAGGAAGGAAGGAAGGAAGGAAGGAAGGAAGGAAGGAAGGCTAACCAACAGGGACAATTGCTCTTTTTTCAGGACAATTGTAGACAATTCTTACATTAATTAATGGAGATCATAAATCATTTTTAACACAGACAGGAATGAGCGACAATGAGCTTTCCAAGTGCATGACTCAGGGGATAGTTTAGAGAAAGTCAATGGATAAGCAGACAAGTTATTCCGGTAAGTAGAGAGCCCCCTCCCACTTTTCTATACTTGTATTCACCATGCCTTTCTTCTTCCCCGGCAAATACCACCTCTGGCTAGCCCCAGAATGGGGTGGGAATTCAGATTTTGCAATATCCTTCCCCCAGGAGTGGGAAGGGAATGCGGATTTTGCAGTATCCTTCCCCTGGAGTGGGGTGGGAATGGAGATTTTTGCAGTATCCTTCCCCTGCCACGCCCACCAAGCCACACCACGCCACGCCCACTGAACCAGTAGTAAAAAAAAAATTGAATTCCACCACTGGAAGGAGGCAATGACAAACCAGTTCTGAAAAACCTTGCTAAGAAAATTGCTTGCCAGGACTCCACACTGACTCAAAGGTTCACAATCACACATACACACATACACACTAAAACAATGCACCTACTTCTTCACAGGAGGCCAAAGGTTTTGCTCCTTAGTCTACCCATCCCATTATGCTGGCCATTTCATATTTTATAAAGCGGGTAATTTTTTTTTTTTTGGGGTCCCAAGTATTCAGGTTTATCTCGTTAAAAGAATGAGGACAACCTTTTCATCAAAAAGCTCTTCCTTGGAGCTTTCTCATCCATAATTAATGACTCCATTCTAAATTAACACTTTGTAATAAATATGTTTAGATGTTTCTGATTACATTAAAAGAGAAAGGAAGGCAGGAAGCTTCCCCCGATGCTTGTAAAAAAAGAAAAAAAAAACTGTTCTCAGGGCGTTTTTGAGGGGAGCTTGAGAACATCTGAAGGCATGGACAAATGTGTGTGTTGGCTGGAAGTAGAACAAGACATCATAACTTCAGGCCAAGAGATGCATCAATTTTTTTTATTTGTAGATTGGCTTACAAAAATAAACCAGCAGGTGCTGGTGGACCTATCTTTCATGTAAAGTGTTGAAAGGTTTCGATATTTCTGCAGCGGAGAGTCTTTTTCAGAAATTTGAAGTTGATAGGATAAATCCATCTTCTGAATACCCTATTCTTTCATACTTGAGGCCCTTTCATGCTCCAGTAAGAAGACTTCTCCAAATTGTCAGAGAATGTGGGGGAGTTTGAGGATTTGCTTTTTCTTTCTTTCTTTCTTTCTTTCTTTCTTTCTTTCTTTCTTTCTTTCTTTCTTTCTTTCTTTCTTTCTTTCTTTCCCTTCCTTCCTTCCTTCCTTCCTTCCTTCCTTCCTTCCTTCCTTCCTTCCTTTCTTTCTTTCTTTCTTTCTTTCTTTCTTTCTTTCTTTCTTTCTTCCTTCCTTCCTTCCTTCCTTCCTTCCTTCCTTCCTTCCTTTCTTTCTTTCTTTCTTTCTTTCTTTCTTTCTTTCTTTCTTTCTTGGTTCGATTTATATGCCGCCCTTCTCAGGGTGGCTTACAATGCGTTAAGCAATAGCCTTCATACTTTTGTATATACCTGCTTAGTAGGGCTTTCGGCCCCCCAAGTGGTGTTCTTTTTTATACAAAGTCATCTTATTGCCTCCACAATCCGGGTCCTCATTTTACCTACCTCAAAAGGATGGAAGGCTGAGTCAACCTTGAGCCTGGTGAGATTTGAACTTGCAGTAATTGCAGGCAGCTGGTGCTACTTAACAGCACATTAGTCTGCTGCGCCTCCAAGGCTCTTTGTTGGTTTGATTTTTTTCCCTTCTCGTTTTTATGTCACATTTTCATTACCGCTAGATACAAACACATATCTTATTTATCGGTTTAATAAAGCATAAAATTAGGCTGAAAAAAAGATAATGTTTGCCAGGAGGAACCAAGGTTTGTAGAAATTGCAGCTGGAGAAACCGGCTGAAGGTCCACAAAATATACTGAGTTAATGAATGCCAAAGAAATACGTATGCATTTCCCCCCCCTCCCTTTCACATTATGAAGCTGTAAATTGGTATGGGAATATATGAATTAGGTAAGGGAAAGATAAATGGAGTGGTAGAAGTTGCACAGAAGATACAGAATGGACGCTGCTTTAATTATCTTAATAAGAACCCTCAGAAATTGACAAATAGTATAATATTTTTATTTATTTATTTTGTCAAGCATGTATAAGATAACAGATATAAGTATAAACATAATTATGAACACAGGAAATGGATACAAATAAATGGGGACAGTAGGATAGGGATGGTAAGCACGTTGGTGCGCTTATACATTCCCCTTACAGACTTCCTTAGGAATGGGGTAAAGTCAACTATAGACAGTCTAAGGTTAAAGTTTTGGGGGTTTGGGGATGCAACAACAGAGTCAGGTAGAGCATTCCAGGCATTGACCACTCTGTTGCTGAAGTCATATTTTCTGCAATCGAGTTTGGAGCAGTTTACCTTAAGTTTGTATCTATTGTGTACTCGTGTATTGTTGCGGTTGAAGTTGAAGTAGTCATTGATGGGTAGGATGTTGTAGCAGATAATTTTGTGTACTACTTAGGTCAGAACGAAGGCGGTGTAGTTCTAAGTTGTTTTAAATCCAAAATTTGGAGTCTGGTGGCATAAGGTATTTTATTGCGGTTAGAGGAGTGGAGGATTCTTCTTGTAAAATATCTCTGGACTCTCTCAATTGTATTTATGTCCGATATGCAGTGCGGGTTCCAGACAGATGAGCTGTATTCAAGAATTGGTCTAGCAAATGTTTTGTATGCTCTAGTTAGCAGTACAATATTACTGGAGAAGAAGCTACGCAAGATTAGGTTAAGAACTCTTAATGCCTTTTTGGTAATGTTGTTACAGTGGGCAATATCTTCAGTCTTGTGCTGATAAGAAAGAAGGCTTCTAATGGATGCATATAGCAGGAATATATGGTATCATATGGTAACAGCCAAGCTGACAACAGGCCTGAATTTTTCAGAAAACTAAAATTCACGGATTGGCATATTGATGCAGATCTCCAGAAACAAGCTACCTTTCAGTTTCACAAACTTTGAAATGGAATTTATCATTCCTTTGTGTTCATTTCTCTGTTCTAACTCCATAGTTAAGATCAGTCAAGACCTATTCTTGAGACCATTCAGGATCAAGGACTCCGTCCAAGTAACCCTCCAAGTTTCCAACTTTTCTTGTCCCCTTTCATTAGTAGGACAAACAAAAAATAAAAAAAATAAAAAATAAAAATAGTTACAGAACTCTGCATGACTTTGGACAAAATAATAAAAAAAATGTTGTATTTACTGAAAAGTCTACCTAAAATGTAAAGATCTGTTAATATCTGAATTATGTTTTGTAGAAATTTAGGAGAAGAACTTTTTTTCCCCATTGGTCCTCTGATCTAAAATTCCTTGCCGGTAATGCTTTCTAGATTTTGTTTTTTTTTTAAAAATGATTTTCCATTCCTAAATAAAGATGTTTTATTCATTTAAATGGGTGACTTAATATGATCTTTTTATATGTCCAAATCAAAAAAAAAAAAAAGGATGCTAGGTTATTCTTGTGTCTTTTATCTGTCACTTGATGAAGTGATCTTTGGTTGGTTTTATTGTTTCACTTTATTGTCACTTGCTTTCAGTTCACGACGTGGTCACAAACTGGGCTAGGAACATAACAAAGGAATAATAAATGCAAATGTTCTTCTAAAACGGACTTTTCAACACCTTCACAAAAGTTCTAGTGTTTGTCAAAAATCCTATCAGTTGGGATATTTATAACTAGTTTGTGACATTACCATAAACCAAGAAGCAGAGTTCATAGGCTGGGAATTTAATAGTTCCTGGGGTGTATAGAATAGAATAGAATAGAATAGAATAGAATAGAATAGAATAGAATAGAATAGAATAGAATAGAATAGAATAGAATAGAATAGAATAGTTGTGGCCCGCCAGCAGCCTGCGCAGATCATGGCTGATCCTGACAACGAGGAGGTGTGGTGTCACGCCAGCAGCTTGCGCAGCCGGCGCTCGCGTCGGACAGCGAGGAGGCTGAAGAGGATGTGGTGCCAGAGGCAGAGACTCAGCCAGGGCCTTCAGCACCTCCAGAGGTTCCTTCAAGTGGAGAGAGCGAAGTGGAGGAGCCTCTCCTCAATGCTTGAGCACGCAGGGCTGCCAAAAGGCAGGAGTGGCTACTCAGGAGGAGGAGGTCTCCTCGAGAGTAAGGCTTGAGGATAATTGGCCACTCCCTTAGCCTATTTAAGTCGCACGCCGTTAGTAAGTTTCTTGCTAGAAACAACTCATATTTATTATCAGAGTATTTTGGTTTATCATATCTTGTTTTCTGGGCTGGTTGCCAACCTTTGCCGGTCTTGTTTATTCTTGCTGCTTAATAAATTTGATAAGGACTGTTGGTGTGTTTCAATACCCTTGGAAATCCGGAGCTGGAGCAGAACAAGAATAGAATAGAATAGATTTTTTTTTTATTGGCCAAGTGTGATTGGACACACAAGGAATTTGTCTTGGTGCATATACTCCAAGGCGATGCGTACGTGTGTATGTGTGTGTGTGTGTGGTTTCTTTAATATTTTATTTACTATGTAACAAGCATAACCATTTCTGTTCCAAATAACAAAAACAGTTGAAAAGCCCTTTCCATCCCTGCCTGCATTAGCCACACGTGCATTTTGCACAGCAGGACATTCTGCTGTTCCCGTTCCTGAATCAAAGTGAAGTTTAATAATGAGGACTGCAGATGCCTCGACAACACTTCCCATTAAACAAGGAAAAGGAGCAAGTTTACTGTTAGTGTAAGCCTGAAGAGCAGTGGGCCCTAAGCAGTCCTTTGAGGTTCCTGCGGTGATGGATGGATCTGCCAGCAAAAGGCAGGACGAGTACAAATACTATGACCCTCCTGCACATCGAGACACTGTTTGCCGTGCCGGGTTTAGAAAATCTGAACCTCTTTGGGTGACACCATTCCTAGTCAATTATTTCTGTCCAAAAATAAAGCATCACACAACCGAGAAGTGTTTTGTCCTTTAGGATTTCTTTTCCTTCAAGTAAAGAGTCAAAAGGAAGAAGGGATATAGAAAACACCTGGCTTTAGAGCCCTGGGGTGATTTCATTCTTCTCTCTGTAGGATCAACTCCAGCTGAAACGTTCTCCTTGACCCTTTGGTCATCTGATAGACTAATTACTCAGAAATGCTTGCAGGTAAGAGAGGCTGGAAAATGTTGGATATTGTTGGGTAAGGGGGAAGGGGTTGGAGGTCCCTGTTCTGTCCCCGTACCACACACGCACCCCCACAGACTGCCCGGAGTTAATAAACCACACGACAAAACTCTTTGAAGATAAAGCTGGCAGCAACCCAGTGGCTAGCTGCCAATTCAGACTTTACTCACACAAAACAAAGATTAGACTGCAAGCATTCCGATAAAATAGGCAGAGTTTCAACAATACAAGGATTAATCCAAATGCAGTCCGATAAAGCAGGCAAAGTCCAGTAACGCAGAGATCATGGATTATTTCCAGTTTTTGCTCGTCACAAACTGTACCGGCCACCACACCCACATTTATACATTTATACTTTGGTGTGTGTGCAGGATTTCTGCTCGGACACCTGTTGTTGGCCAACCTTGGTTGACAGTTTGATTCTCTGGATAGGTCTTAAGAGTGCTGAATGCATTTTCCATCCTCCTTGAAAAATGATGATGCTAACGTTGAAGAACGAATACCATATTTTTCAGAGTATAAGACACTCCAGACTATAAGATGCCCCTACCTTTTTTGGGGAGGGAAACAAGAAAAAAAATCTGCCTCTGCCTCCCAGCAATTTGTCTCCTTGCAGCAAACAGCAAACAGCCTGTTTCCATTTCATTTTCATTTTCAGCACAGCCTGATTATCACAAGAAAAAAAAAATCTGCCTCCCAGCAATTTGCCTCCTTGCAGCAAACAGTAAACAATGGAGGCCCGTGCGGCAATACGCAATGGCAATCCCTGCAGCCTGAAGCAGCTGATGGTCGGGAGGCCGATCCAACCGACCATCAGCTGTTTGTGCTAATCAGTCTGTGCTGAAGCTGAAATGAGCTGTTTGCTGTTTGCTGCAAGGAGCCAAATTGCTAGGAGGCAGAGGCCAAAGGGTGGGGGCCAAAGGGTGGGTGGGGCTACCTTCAGTGTATAAAATACACCCAAATTTTCACTCTCATTTAGGGGGGGGGAGTGTGTTTTATACTCTGAAAAATACAGTACATATGATAACCCATAGGTAAACATTGATTGGCTACTTTTATCTTGCATCTATCCTACATGGCATGCACGAATTAAGAGAATGTCATCTCAGTCATATTGGTGGACTCCAGCTTAATAGGAATAACAATAGCATTTAGACTTATATATCACTCTGTAGTGCTTTTACAGCATTCTACAAATGTCAGCATATTTCCCCTAACAGCCTGGCTCCCAGGGGTGAAATCCAGCAGGTTCTGACAGGTTCTGGAGAACTGGTAGCAGAAACGTTGAGTAGTTCGTAGAACCGGCAAATGCCACCTCTGGCTGGTCCCAGAGTAGGGAGGGAATGGGGATTATGCAGTATCCTTTCCCTGGAGTGGGTTGGGAATGGAGGTTTTGCAGTATCCTTCCCCTGCCACACCCACCAAGCCACACCATGCCCACGAAGCCACACCCACAGAACCGGTAGTAAAAAAAATTTGAATTTCACCACTGCTGGCTCCTCATTTTACCGACCTCTAAAGAATGGAAAGCTCAGTCAACCTTGAACTCGTCAGGATCGAACTCCTGGCTATGGGCAGAGTTAGCCTGCAATACTGCATTCTAATCACTGCACCAGGGGTGAGTTACACTTACCTTTACTACTGGTTCGCAACGGGAGTGCGCTTGCTTGCTTCTGCACATGTGCAGATCGTCAGTGATGACATCGGGGCGAATGGGCGGAGCTGCCATTACTACTGGTTTGTAAGAACCGGACTGAACCAGGAGCAACCCACCACTGCACTGCACCACCCGCGGCCCAATGCATTTAGTGCTTTTCGTAGCTTAATACTTTTCACAGAGAAGATCCCAGTCCTGGTATTCTCCAGATGGAGCTTTAAATTCAGGATTTCTACTGTCAGTTAGCATTGCCAATATTTGGGATATATCCCCATTTTGACTTTTTTTGTAAAACAATTTCAAATGTTTTCATAAAGTCTTTCTAAAGTTCTGGTACAGATCTGCTGCTTGGTAACTTGACAAATGTAATCTCAGAAGCTCATTTGCACGGGTGAAAATGGCCCACCGCAAATGTAGCTTTTCCCACCAACTACATTCATTACCCGTGAAATTTCTTCACACATTCAGCTACAAGCAATCGTAGTCTATGAAGAAGGGTAAAGAGTCAAGTAATGTACGTGCGTACATGAATTGTGCACACACACATACATCAGGGGTGGGTTCTAAATTTTTTTACTACCGGTTCTGTGGGCGTGGCTTATTTTGTGGGTGTGGCTTGGAGGTCATGTGACTAGGTGGGCGTGGCTAGCTGGTCAGAGTCATTTCTGGAAGGTCCTCACACCTACGACCAGTCCTCGCACTTACGACCCGACTCATTTGTTTCCTTTTAACACTGATCAGCTGTAGGATGGCCCTTTGAAGCCCCACGGCAAGAGTTTAAACAGTTTTTTTCCCTCTAGTCATCAGCTGAAACTCAGGAGGCAGCAATAGATTGGGGGTGGGACCAAATAAAAGGTAAGAATAACGTGGGTTGGGGGGTGGGAGGGCAGGGGGGAGAACCGGTTCGGTGACATCATATCGTCACCGCTACCGGCTCGGCCGAACCGGACCGAACCAGGAGGAACCCACCACTGACACACATACACAAACCCCTTTAGCATAGAAGAAGTACAATTAAAAGCTAGCTGATCTTGATTCTTAATTGCATAATATCAATGAATGGAGAGCGATACACGCGTAGAAGTATATTTAGTGCCACATAAAGCATTTTTAATAGGATGGTTTTATTAACATGTTTGCCCCATTCATCAGAATGTCTGAAAATTAGACCATGAAGACGGTGGGTGATTTTTCAAAGAACTTTTTTCTAGAATGAACAAATAGCTAAGTGGTCTTTTGCCTCCCAGGGATTGTGCAGTCAGAGGCAAGTAGAACAAGGCAATTAACAGCATGGGGAAAAAAGCAGAAGAAAAGGAAAAAGAATAGTATAAAACTGGGGGGAACTCAGATAAAAAGCTCTTTAGCTGAATTTTAGTAAACTAGCATCGGATCTATGAATGGATTCGGGATGTTGCCGTTTGTGGAACCATGTCATCATCAATAAACCATCTTTGGTTGGCTTGGTACAACATTCTAAGCCAGGGTCAGCAATCTGTGGCTCTGGAGCCACATGTGGCTCTTTCACCCCTCTGCTGTGGCTCCCTGTCACTCAAAATATGTGTCACACCCACTGGCACACGATTTATTGAGTTTTTCAACCCCCAGTAGGCCAACCATGGATAAATCCAAGAAAAGAAAAGTTTCAGAAGAAAACAGAACGTTTAATTCAACTACATATGCTAGTTTTGTGGCTGCTCAAGAAATAGTCAGGCACGGGAAGGGTTTTTGTGGCTCCCGATGTTTTCTTTTCTGTGGGGAAACGGGTCCAAATGGCTCTTCGAGTGTTTAAGGTTGCAGACCCTTGTTCTAAGCAATGACCATGATTTACCAAATATTATAGTTTCATTCTTCATATTAGATCAAAGCAAAACACAGCAGCATCTAGCATTGTACCATACAAATGTTAGCCTTGACTTTTCTCCAGGCTGATATCTTGTAGTTGTGTTCTTCTCCTACAGATAATCAAAATATTCCATTTTGGGACTGTTGGAACATCCAGAATATATTCAATCACTTTCCTTTATGATATAAAGCTACTGAAGTAACTCAGTGCTTTGGCCCAAGATAATTATTACAGGATCTAAACCAGCCTAATAGTGGGTTCAAGCCAGTGGTGAAATCCATTTTTTTTTACTACTGGTTCTGTGGATGTGACTTGGTGGGCGTGGTGTGGTGTGGTGTGGTGTGGCTTGGTGAGCGTGGCTTTGTGGGCAGGGCAGGGGAAGGATACTGCAAAATCCCCATTCTCTCCCCACTCCTGGGGGAAGGTTGTTGCAAAATCTGCATTCCCACCCCACTCTGGGGCCATCCAGAAGTGGTATTTGCTGGTACTCTGAACTGCTCAAAATTTCCACTACCGGTTCTCCAGAACCTGTCAGAACCTGCTGGATTTCACCCCTGGTTCAAGCTTCTTTGAAGACCAAAATAAATGTTTGCAAGAGAGAGAGAAAAAGAGAGAGAGAGAGAGACAGACAGACAGAAGACAGACAGACAGAGAGACACAGAGAGAGACACAGAGAGAAAGACAGAGAGACAGAGAGAGAGAGAGGAGAGAAAGACAGAGACAGAGAAAGACAGAGAGACAGAGAGAAAGAGAGAGTCAGAGAAAGAGAGAGAGAGAGAGAGATGAGAGAGAGAGAGAGAGACAGAGAGAGAGAGACAGAGAGAGAGAGAGGAGAGAAAGACAGAGAAAGAGAGAGAGGAGAAAGACAGAGACAGAGAAAGACAGAGAGACAGAGAGACAGAGAGAGTCAGAGAAAGAGAGAGAGAGAGAGAGGAGAGAAAGTTAGAGAGAGAGAGAAAGACAGAGAGAGAGAGAGAGAGAGGAGAAAGACAGAGACAGAGAAAGACAGAGAGACAGAGAGAAAGAGAGTCAGAGAAAGAGAGAGACAGAGAGAGAGAGAGTGAGATGAGAGAGAGAGAGAGAGAGAAAGAGAGAGATTAGATAAATATAGAAACGTGAATCAATCTGCTACAACCCTCTTAGCCTTGTACTATTCAAAGCATTTGTCTGTTAAAGATGGAAGCAAATCACATTTGTTTTGATGTGGAAGTTCTTAGCAGTCACGATAAAAAAAAAGTGTGTTTCTTCTCCATGATGGTGTTTGCGTGTCACCTTATATCAAAAAGACACCAAGATTTGAAAGGAACTGCCACTTCATGTTGGAAATCAAATTTTGTATTTGCAAGGAGGCAATTGCCAAAGCAATGAAGATGTTCTAGAAGTAAACATTATTTAAAAATGTATACGCCTCCATCAGGTTCTTTTCAAATCAGACTGGCTTTCATCTCTCATCCTTTCGTCGAACATAATTGAAGTTTGATACTAATGCTTAATTTTTTCATACCCTCGTTTTTAAAAGCATGCTTCTTTAGAAAATGTCATGTCACATAACTCTTCTGTGCGGAGGTACACAGCTTTGTATGGGGCTTCATATCTGTGAGGGCCTTTGCAACTCTACTCTTTAAAAATCAGGAAAGGCATCTTTCAAGTTCGGTGGTTAGAGTGCAGTACTGCAGGCTACTTCTGCTGACTGCCGGTTGCCTGCAGTTTGGCAGTTTGAATATCACCAGGCTCAAGGTTGACTCAGCCTTCCATCCTTCCAAGGTGGGTAAAATGAGGACCCAGATTGTTGGGGGCAAGATGCTGACTCTGTAAACCTCTTAGAGAGGGCTCTAAAGCAGTGTGAAGCGGTATATAAGTCTAAGTTTAAAAGTTTAAAGAAATCAGTTGTAATAGCCTTAACTTCAGGAGCTGAGCAGGTGCATCAATCAAATACTAGAATTTGAATCATAATTCAAGGGGAAAGGGTTGACAAGGAGAGAAAAAGCAAAATTTTCAGAGCAGAATGACATTGGTGCAAATACAGGCAATCCTTCTATTACAAACACAGCTGAGCCCAACATTTATGTTGCTAAGTGAGACATTTGCCCCATTTTATGACCTTTCTTGTCACAGTTGTTAAGTGAATCACCAAAGTTGTTAAGTTAGTAATACGGTTGTTAAGTGAATCTGGCTTGTCAGGAGATTGCAAAAGGGGATCTAACAACTCCAGGAAGCTGCAACCGTCATAAATATGAGTCAGTTGACAAGAGTCTGAACTTTTTTTTTTAAATTGATTTTCTGTTAAATACATTTCTTAAGTGCTTAATAAACATTGGGTTGTCTGGGCATTTAATTTACTTAACAATACATCCCATTCCCCATTTTTGGGAAAGATCCCAAAAAATTATCATGTATGTATCCTAATGTGCAAGCTAAATGTTGGAGATGTGACTGTGATGATGCAACTTATTATCATATATGGTGGACTTGTAGAAAAATCAAAGCATTTTGGATAAAGATCTGGTGGGTGATGCAGAATATTCTTTAAAAAAGACTGAAATTTACTCCACAGTTGTTCTTATTGGGTATAACTACGGACTGTACAGTTGCAGAGACTAAACTGATTTTGAACTTGATAAAAGCAGCAAGATTGTTGATAGCACAACATTGGAAAAAGGATTTTTTGCCTACTATTGATGACTGGATATTGAAAGTAACTAATTTAGCTGAAATGGCTAAAATTTCAGCATATTTGAAGGATCACACACAAGAAAGGTATATACAGGACTGGAGAAGATGGATTGATTATATACAAAATAAGTATCAGACCAAAAAATATCAAATAGCTTATGAATGATTTCTTTTATCTGTATAAGCGCTATAACTGATATTAGAAGTTTTATGTTAAGAAGCAGGATTTTATCTATGGGGGGTTAAGAATTTTTTTTAGGGGGTGTTAGTTTAATGATTGGTTAAGCAATTTAGTTTATTGTTAAAAGTTAATAGAAATACCTTGTCTTCTGCTCTGGGAAGTCGGGGAGGGGGAGGGGGGGTTGGGTGGGAGGGTTGTGGGGAAATTGTGTTTGTTTTAAAACTTTTTCAATAAAAAAAAAACAATACAAATTTACATTCTTAATCTCCACCCCTTTTTTCCAACCATTGGTAAAATAAATTCCATGTTTGATAATGTTCCACATCATCTTTCTGTTTAATTTTCAGTGTCAAATCTATCCATTTCTGCACCATCTGGTTACCTTCCTGACTATCTCTTCATCTCGCGGCATATCTTCATGTTTCCAGTATTGGAAAAAGAGTCTGAATTTTGATCATGTGACCATGGGGATGATGCAACGGTTGTAAGTGTGAAAAACGATCATAAGCAGGGGTGGGATTCAGCCAGTTCGGACTGGTTTGGGCAAACCGGTAGCTCTGATGATCAACTGAGAGTGAACTGGCTTGCTCTGATAATCAGCTGGGCTTGCCTGCCCGCCCCTGTGCTATACCGACCTATATTTCCTTTGTTTGAAGCCCAGCTGATAGGTGCTGCATTGCTGTGCCTATTGCTGCTGTAAATCAATAAATACTATTCAAAAGTGAGGGCCAATATTTCATCTTCAGCTAGTTCAGTGGTGGGTTTCAACCGGTTCGCTTGCGAACCGGTTACCACTGGTTCGCAAGCGCAGTGTATTACGGAACAGCTGAGACGCGGCAATCCACTCTGCAGCGCCTTTCAGCTGGGCTAAAAATGACCAAATATAAGGTATGTATAACACAGGGGCGGGCGGGAGGGCCAACCTAACTGTCAGAGAGAACCAGTTCACTCTCAGCTCACTATCGTCTCTACTGATTTGCCCGAACTGGGCTGAACCAGTAGAAACCCACCACTAAGTTAGTTCCTTTCCCAATTCTAAACTTTCCAGTTTTGGGCCAGGGAGGCCTGAAACCATCCCTAAGATGGTCAGGGATGTGTTTATTGTGATTTAAAAACATTTTTTGAAAAAAATCATAGGATGATAAGTAGACCAAAAGTATGTGAAAGGAGCTTGCAACATTTTAGAAATTCTTAGGTTGCCATGGAAAAAAATAGATTCACTTGCTTAACGTGCTCCATATGTTGAATTATTCAATTACATCTAGATTATACCAGCTTTTATAGATGATCAGTTTGCATCAGAGTCATTAATTAGGGTTCTGTGAGTTTCAAGAGGTTCTTTTGATTCAATGAATTGTTCATCAAATCAGTGCAAATCCAGACACTAGCTGGAGCTCCTGAATGTACTCACAGCCCCTTTTCTGCTACATCAAACAGCTGGCAAATCACACAGAGTTATCAAGGCTTCCTTGCATGCTTTTTCAGAGTCAGTTCAGATTGCCAAAAATGATCTAGATCAACATGGAGGGGAACCACTTCCCATAAGCCTACATTAATCACAGGCTGTAGAAAGATTCAATGATTGTCCTTAGGTTGCTACTCTATCATTTTGTCAGCAAACCACAATTCTTGTAACTTAAAAATGCATTTTTCTACTGTCTGTGCTTTCTATTAATAATAATAAAAACCAGCCCAAATTGATCTACTGCAATCACTCAACTGTAAAATCATTCTACTCGATGTAGGAAATTGTTCTTCAGTTACTTAATTGCTTCCAACTTTTTTTTTTTTTGTAATCTGATCGACATCATATCTCCAGGAACGTCTGTCAGTAACTATTTAGATTCTGGTGAATTCTTGCTTGTGGCATCAGTGATAGTATCTAGCTACTTTATCTTCTTGTTTCTTTCTCTATTGCTATTGATTGATTGATGTAGTATATATCCGGATCTTCTCCAATAACTCTTAATTTAGCAACAATTTGTAACGCAACAGGCGGTATTGTTCCCTCCCTCCTAAGTTATTACGTATCTTGGGCAGTGGTGGGATTCAAATTTTTTTACTACCGGTTCTGTGGGCGTGGCTTGGTGGGTATGGCAGGGGAAGGATACTTTAAAATCTCAATTCCCACCCCACTCCAGGGCAAGGAGACTGCAAAATCCCAATTTCCTCCCGATCAGCTGGGACTTCGGAGGCAGAGAATAGATGAGGGCGGGACCAGTCAGAATATTTACTACCGGTTCTCCGAACTACTCAAAATTTCCGCTACCGGTTCTCCAGAACTGGTCAGAACCTGCTGAAACTCACCTCTGATCTTGGGATAAAATGATACAATATTCTTTCATGGAGAAAATTTTTCTAGCATAGAGAAACCAATATTTTTTGCTATTCTCCTTTTATTTATATAGGCCATAGCTGTGTCCAAGTTGTCATAGACATACAAAAATGTCTATGTTGATGAAAACAATATAGAAAAATGCATTTTATGAGTGACTCAAATACATGCATTGTGGGAAAAGGTATGTAATGATCGACGTATTGAAGGGGGGGAAAATAATTGGCCTCTGAATGTAAAACAAAAATGGCAGATCCTAAAACCAGAATGTAACAAATTTAAATGGGGAGAAAAAGATAAATTGTATAAAACTGAAATTGACAGATTTGTCCGAGGTAATGAGGTTCACCTGGACTTTATATATAATGCTGTTATTTTCCCTGCAGAGTTCTGATGCAAATGAAGAATTGTCTGTACACAGGGTCTGTACACAAAGTACGTAAGCAATATATTTGACTGGGGATGGAATTTGACCTGATGTGGGTGAGGAATCTGGTTCAAAGTTCAAAGGAACCAGATTGTGCTTTGAATTTTTCAAAAACAAAGTTCAAATCTTGGCAAGAGAAAGAACTTTTATATCCATGGAGAACATATGGCCACATTTATAAGATGGAACTCCTTTCATTAGAAAAATATTTCACGAGGAGAGTCTTCCACTCAGTGGTGAAATTCAATTTTTTTTATTACCAGTTCTGTGGGCGTGGCTTGGTGGGCGTGGCAGGGGAAGGATACTGCAAAATCCCATTCCCTCCCCACTCTGGGGCCAGCCAGAGGTTGTATTTGCTGGTTCTCCAAACTACTCAAAATTTCCACTACCGGTTCTCTAGAACCTGCTGGATTTCACCCCTGCCTCCACTCCTCTGCTCACAACAGAATACCTTATGCCACCAGGCTTGAAATTTTGGGCTTAGACAACTTAGAACTGTGCCACCTTTGGTCTAAGCATAGTACACTAAATTACTTGTTACAATGTCCTACCTGTCAATGACTACTTCAGCTTCAACCGCAACAATACACCAGTATGCAATAGATACAAACTTAAGGTAAACCGCTCCAAACTCGATTGCAGGAAACATGACTTCAGCAACAGAGTGGTCAATGCCTGGAATGCTCTACCTGACTCTGTGGTTTCTTCCCCAAACCCCCAAAACTGTAAACCTTAGGCTGTCTACTGTTGACCTCACCCTATTCCTAAGAGGTCTGTAAGATGCGTGCATAAGCACACCAACATGCCTATCATCCCTGTCCTAATGTCCCCATTTATTCGCACCCATCTCATGTATTCATAATCATGTTTATACTTATACCTGTTATCTTGTACATGTTTGACAAACTAAATACTGTAAATAAATAAAATATATAAATAAATCATATACCCCTGGGGGAAAAAAACTGGTTTAAGAAGGCCAATATTTCACTATTTCCAAACTCTGTTTAAGATGTGTTCCAGTCCTTGAAGCTCCCATAACCATTCTTGAATCAGTTGAGTTAAGAGACAGAAGAAGCTTGGAGAGATTATTTCTGAGTCAGAAAGTGATGAATAAAAGCTCCATCATCAATCCTATGTAGCAGAAAAATGGATGATGAGAGATCCTTCTGATGTGAACCACTGATCAATTCTGAAGATTCTTATAGGCATTGTCGAGCCTATAACCTCTGCAACACCATGGCTCAAATCATTGAGCCATGCTGGCACAGTGGTTGGAATGCGATATTGCAGGCTAACTCTGCTGACTGTCAGCAGTTCGATCCTGACTGGCTCAAGGTTTGACTCAGCCTTCCTTCCTTCCAATGTTGATAAAATGAAGACGCAATATGCTGACTCTGTAAATTGCTTTAGAGAGGTGCTGTAAAGAACGAGGAAGCGGTATATAAATCTAAGTGCTATTGAATAGAATAGAATAGAATTCTTTATTGGCCAAGTGTGATTGGACACACAAGGAATTTGTCTTGGTGCATACGCTCTCGGTGTACATAAAAGAAAAGATACATTCGTCAAGAATCATAAGGTACAACACTTAATGATAGTCATATAAATCTTAAGGATACCAGCAACAAGATTTCAGTCATAGAGTCGTAAGTGGGAAGAGATGGGTGATAGGAACGTTGAGAAGATTAATAGTAATGCAGACTTGCTATTGCTATTATGATTCTGGGGTCATGAGAGAAATAGTAATATGTTTCTGGCCTAGCATGGAAGCAGTTAAAAGGGGCCGACGATTTGAATAGCAAAAGATGATATGCAGAAGAGAAAAATTATAGCAACCTATCTTAGCTTTACAGGACATAAATGCAGGCTCAAACCCCCTAAATTATAACTGTACAAATCACCCACAGCTCAATCTTATGCATGTATACCAAGAAGGAATATCCTGTCTCATAGAGTTCAGTGAAATTTATTCGCAGGAATGTAGGCAGACGTTTTGAGGTACTATCACTAATAACCCAAAAGGATGAGATTCATTTCATCATGCAAACAGTGATGTCTTCATGCAGGCAGCATCCAGAACCTCAAAAGCCTTCAATGGGAGTTTTAAACCATTTCTCCGCTAAAATATGTTTGTAGAGTTTAGCAGCCAGTAATGCCAGTGGAACTGAAATGGCTTGGTGTTCTCTGTAGCATATTAACTGATTTAAGCAAAATGTTTTTAAAATCTTTAAAAATCTTTTGAAGTTTTTAAAATCTTCATGGGAGATATTTAGCTATTTATTCTCTCCAAGCTGTAGTTTGATGGAAATTCTGCAGACGGAAAATGTTTGCATCTCAAAAAACCAAAAACAACAACAACAACAAATGTTTAAGGAACTTTCATCTCTTTTTCTTGTCAGTTTATTGTCTCTAAAGGTAAAGGTTCCCTTCGCACATATGTGCTAGTCATTCCCGACTCTAGAGGGCAATACTCATCTCTGTTTCAAAGCCGAAGAGCCAGTGCTGTCCGAAGATGTCCCCATGGTCATGTGGCCGGCATGACTCAATGCCAAAGGCACACGGAACGCTGTTACCTTCCCACCAAACGTGGTCCCTATTTTTCTACTTGCATTTTTTTACATGCTTTCAAACTGCTAGGTTGGCAGAAACTGGGACAACTAACAGGAGCTCACCCCGTTACATGGCACTAGGGATTCGAACAGCTGAACTGCTGACCTTTTCGATCGACAAGCTCAGTTTCTTAGCCATTGAGCCACCGCGTCCCCATTCATCATCTCTTTTGGGACATAAATTGGAAAGATTCTGATGTGTTTCTTGAAAATGGATTGCTTCAGATTTGCATGCACAAAGGGAATTTTCTTTCACCAGTTTTGGAACAATAATATGTTCCCACCTCAAGTGTTACAGAATGTAAAACAGATGAGAGATCAGTAGGAGTTGTTCCACTTCCCACCTTATGTTCAAATAGCAACAAAATGCCAATCAGGGAACCAAGTAAACTTTGGAAAGAAAAAAAAGATGGCTTGTATTTCTGTTGTCCCTCCCGATGCAGTTTTAGGAGGCTCTACTCCAGTGGTGAAATCCAATTTTTTTTACTACCGGTTCTGTGGGCGTGGCTTGGTTGGTGTGGCTTGGTGGGCATGGTAGGGGAAGTATACTGCAAAATCTCCATTCCCTCCCCACTCCTGGGGACAGGATACTGCAAAATCTCCATTCCCTCCCCACTCTGGGGCCGGCCAGAGGTGGTATTTGCCAGTTCTCCAAAGTACTCAAAATTTCCGCTACCAGTTCTCCGAACTGCTCAAAATTTCTGCTACTGGTTCTCCAGAACCTATCCGAACCTGCTGGATTTCACCCCTGCTCTACTCATGCATCAACAAGGAGCAAAGAAAGTAAGAAGCTGTGCCGTAAGAACTGCACTATACGCTGTTCAGCTTGGAAGTCGCTTGCTTTGGCTTAGGGACTTCACTTGGAGCCAACAGCTCACTGATTACACAAGAAAGAAAAGGACAACTCAAATGGAAACATATGAAATCCCCTCGCTAGGGAAAGCATAAGAAGCTGCCTACTTTACAACAATTAACTCCAGCATTGTCTAGCCTAATATTGTCTAATTTCATTGGCAATTTCTTTCCAAGACTGCTTTCCTACCAGCTGCTACCTGATCCTAACTTTATGGAGCTGGCAAGAATTTGGGTTATTTTCTTCTACCGCTAAATTATGGGTTGACCAAACATTAAAATAGAGGGGGGGAAAATGCCTTATACCACCGCAGATTATTTGTCTGCCTAACCCAACACTCTGATCTTTCTGAAAGCAAAATGGAAATCTTCTCACCTAGATACCAACCAATCTGGACTTGGCTCTCTGCCCAGCCCTGGTCAAAGAAAGTGTGACTTCAAAACCTGGCAACTTTTCATCCGTTCCTATTATTAATACATGGTAACTGGGCCAATTCAGCGTCTGCCTGTCACAGATATTAGTGCTGCAACCCTTGTTCCAAACTGTAACGGAAGATTGGTGACATTCTCGTGAGGGAATTGATGGTGTCTAAATAGAATTGACCGTATTCCTTTACGCAATCTGGCTGGAGATGATGATGGCCTTCAATCAGAATGGAGCTGGAAGGGACCTTGGAAGTCTTCTAGTCCAACCCCCTGCTCCCAGCAGGAGACCCTATACCACCTCAAATAGGTGGCTGTCCATTCTTGATCTGTCCCCATCCACACACACACACAAACACAGCCAGCCGAGGGTTAAGGAAGCACTTGGAACACACCCAGGTCTTTATCTCCAACTTGGCACCGATATACACACCGTCTGCCAAGTGCTTTTATTTCCACAGAAAACAGAAAGATAATATACTCAGCGTACAAGAGTCCAACAGAATTAATATTTCTCTCAGCAGTTTCGGATGAGGCTTTAGTGACTATCCAAGGTTTACTTTTGTTCGTCACAAGGATCACTGGCTACCACCCTCTATTATATAGTCTCTGGGGTGTGGTCCAGTGACTCAGTTCTAATCCCTAGCACGCCTCCTGAGCTGCTGCAATCGTTTATTACGCCTTCGGAGGTGTGCGTCCAGGAATGATGTCTCTCCCTCGCTCTCATCCGAGCCACCTGTCTCCCTGCTAATCTCCTCTCCCTCGGCCGGCACCTGAGACAGTGACAGAGGGGAGGGGCCTGGAGAGGGAGGCCTGGCTGACTCCTCTCCCTCATGCTCGGAGCTTTCTTCCTCCGATGGGACAGGCTCAGAGGGCGGGGCCACAACAATTCTTTTCTTAAAAACCTCCAGTGATGAAGCACCTATAACTTCTGAAGGCCAGCTGTTCCACTGGTTAATTGTTGTTACTGTTAGGAGGTTTCTCCTTAATTCCAAGTTGCTTCTCTCCTTGATTAGCTTCCATCCATTGTTTCTTGTCTTGCCTTCTGGTGCTTTGGAAAATAAGCTGACCTCCTCTTCTTTGTGGCAGCCCCTCAAATACTGGAATACTGCTATCATGTCACCCCTAGTCCTTCTTTTCTTTAGACTGGCCATACCCAATTCCTGCAACCGTTGTTCCTATGTTTTTGTCTCCAGGCCCTTAATCATCTTAGTTGCTCTTCTTTGCACTTTTCCAAAGTCTCAACATCTTTTTTGTAATGTGGCGATGATCCAAACTGGATGCAGTATTCCAGGGGTGGCCTTACTAAGGCTTTATAAAGTGGGACTAATATTTTATATGATTCTATGCCTCTGTTTATACAGTCAAGGATTATATTAGCTTTTTTGGCTGCCACTGCACACTGTTGGCTCTTGTTTAAGTAATCGTCCACCAGGGCTCTAAGCTCCCTCTCCCAGTTACTGTTTTTGAGCCAAGTTTCACCTAATCAGAGCAGTGTTTATCAGCCTTGGCAAAATTGAAGCTGTGTGGACTTCAATTCCCAGAATTCTCCAGTCAGCTTGGTGGGGAATTCTGGAAGTTGAAGTCCACACAATCTTACTGTAAGTTGCCAAGGTTGAGAAACACTGCTCCAGAGAGCTCAGGGGATGTGGACTCAGAGAATGGCATTCACAGTAGCAATTCTCTCACTTTGGAATACCTGATGTCAGATTAGTGCACACTTTTTTTAAAAAGGAAACATAAAAGACTTCCTGTTTCAGAGGGCATTGGCACAGTGCACTGGAAGATAGAAGCGGATTTTAAAAATATATATCTATACTATATATACATGGATGCCCGTGCTTCTCTACAAAACTATGTGATTGCGCATGATAAATTGACACTTAAAGCTTGAAACTTAATGTAGAATGTGTAACTCTGTAGTATCAGGGCATGTTAATATAAGGCAACTGGCAGTTGGAGGGGGGAGTAGAATGTCCCAGCTCGCAGGCCAAATGAGTCACACGCTGGCCACGCCCGCACCTGGTTTAGCAAAGGGGTAGCATCAGAGCATGTTAATATAAAGCAACTGGCAGTTGGAACAGAGTTCTTTTCAGGTGGAGAAGGGGAGTATAACGTCTAGCTCCTTAGCATCAGAGTGTGTGAATATAATACTGTATATGAAATACTAATGATCTGATGGTCATTTTGAAAAATCCTATCTTAATGAGCACCTAGAAGCTAAGAGGAACATACGTGGCAAATTTCAAGTTTGTAGGCTTTACCGTTCTGGAGATTTTGTGATGAGTGAGTGGCATTTGGCTTTTATATATACAGATTACAATTATATGGGTGTTTTCTAGGTTACCTAGAACTGCTTGAGTAGTAAATAAATGTTGCCCTTATATTGTTTAAAGATGGTTAAGGTCTGTGATTCATTGCACAACATTTTTTTCAGACTGGGAATTATAAGGAATCTTCAGAAAGAAATATAAGAAGACCTTAACATAGGAGTACCTTCTCCCACCACGCACAATTAAAGCAGCTGAAAAAAAACAAACCAAAAGAGAGAAATTTGAAATAAATCTTCTAGCACATGGAATTCTTTTCTTTAAAAAACAACAACAACAACTCTTCTTTCACTGTGTTTGAAAAATTACAATGCAAATTTTAGCCCAGAATTAAATGTACTGAAATGGAAAGTCTCTGGAAAGGAAATGCAGAACAAAACAACCCAGATTAACAATGAAGGAACACAAAAGTTAGCAATTTTTTTTCCATCTATAACCTTATCCCAAAGCTTTACTGCTGCATTGCTCTGTCTTCTAAGCAAATGTCTAAAAGCAGTAGAAGCTTGCCATTATGCTTAGGAATTAATTATCATTATTTGATATTTTTAAGCAACATTTTAAATCATTTCCTGGAACACTATAAAATAGCCTTCTGAATAATTAAACAAAGCCTGCCTTACCAAAGTATGCAATGTGGAACATTGCAAATCACAGATTCACAACGTTCAGCAGAACTTTTCAGAAATAAACATAAATAGGCAATAATCCTCCGTAGATCATTAATCTGGATTTTTGTTTTTTGTTTGTTTTTTTTTTAAAAAAATAGTAATCCCAAGGAATCAGGACAGGAGTTATATAGCAAAGCGATAGGAAAGTCTAAAGCCCAAAATGTATTAAATATTCATCCCTTGAAATCCAGTGCTCCAAAAGGTTATGGTATAAGAGAGATGAATAAGCTCATTTCTAATGAGGGCGATCTACATGAAGCCAATAATGTAAAAGAAACGGTAGAGGATATTACGGGTGCACTAGAGGCTGTAGAACAGCTTGGAAATATATATATAATCATGTACACGTTGGGTAAAGTACTCTATGAACTGTTCCTCTTTTAATTCCCTGCTTATCTTCAACCATTAAACAATGAGCTAGTTAAGTGCCCCCTACATGGTTGCTGGAGGTTCTTTTACGGAGATTTGTTGAGATTTCCATCAAGGGGGAAAGATCAGCTATGCATACTTATGTGTAGTTCTACACAGGGGTGGGCTACTGGGAGTTCGCAGGGGTTCGGGAGAACCTCTAGCTAAGATTCTGTGCAATTCAGAGAATCCCCAAATCCCACTCCTGACTGGCCTTGTCCACCCTGCCCTGCCCCTCCCATGAGTCCCCACATGGCCCGTTTTGGATGCAGGTAAGTGCAGAGCCCTCGTCCGAGCCTTCCCCAGACTCCAGGACTGGCCCATGTTCCTCCCCAGCCTCCTCACTGTCTGACTCCAATAAGAAAAAAGTTTCTTCTTGGTTGTATTTTTTAAGGAGACAGAATGCAAAAATGATTGTGTACACATGGAATTAATCATATTTATAGCTAAATGCCCAGTAAGGATGCAACACTCATCTTGTTGTGGCCCACCAGCGGCCAGCAGAGCTGGCAGCAATTCGGACAATGAGGAGGTTGGGGAGGAACGTGGGCCAGTCCTGGAGTCTGGGGAAAGCTCAGACGAGGGCTCTGAGTCAGAGGCAGAGAGGGAGCCAAGGCCATCTGGTAGTTCTTTGCTGCCTCCAGAGTCTCTAGAGTCTGACATCAGCGAGGCAGAAGAACAGTGTGAGCCTGTTCCCAGTGTGTGCATGCACAGAGCTGCCAGAAGACAGGAACAATTAAGAAAACAGAGTCGATTTGGGAGTAAAGCTTGGAGATGATTGGCCCCTCCCGTAAGACATAAAAGAGAAAGCGAACGGGACATGCTTTTGCAGGAAGCAATTAGTTCATCTGGTCGGTAAAAGCTTTGGAAAAGTTCTGTTTGACTCTGTGCTAAGTTTCGCCTTGCCCTGCATGTATTCTCTGGCAGCATTCCCAGGGAGATAAGGTGAGTGTTTGTAAACACTCCCTTGAAAGACTGTTTGAGAAGCCTTTCAAACTGGAAATGACAATAATTCACAGCCGTATGAATTAAAGAGGTTTGCCGGGACTAAGATTGTGCTGTATACTTTCTAAGGAAGCCTAGGTCAGAACACATCTAAACCTGGCTAATCTTGGGGGTGGGGGGGAGCTAAGAAGGATTAGACCTGGTTGCTATTTGGATGAGAGAAATCCTTAGGCTGTAGTCTAGACAGATTTCAGTATAACATCCCAGAAACATCTTATATTTTTTTCCCCCAGCCAACTATGTCAAAATGAAGTCAACAGGAGTTGAATATGGCTTGAAGGTTTTACTTTGCTAACATTAAATGGAGATAAAATCAATTTCATTTTTTTCCCCCTCTGCCCTTATCCATTTTATGGTATGACACTCAGTTGCTTTTTGTGACCCAAAGCCCAAACAACATTGCACGCCACAATCTAATTCTAAAGTTGAAAGGCCCAGACCTGGAAATTGCCCTGCCTTTCCTCTTGATTTTGTGGCATTCCCCCTGAGTGTTAAATATGGCCTAAGTGCATTGAGAAACCAAAGCTTTCTTAAAATCAATCTTGCAATACTGTCTTGGCCCAACGCTATCTTTAGAATACTGGAGAATGATATGACTCAGGTTTTAAGAATGGGCTTTGCAGTGATTTATAAAAGCCTAATCATATATTTATAAACATCTTACAAATTGTGCATAGGGATACATAAAAAACACCCTACAAATTATTTACCAGGTATTTAACGGACAGACTAACAATCTGATGCATCAGTCAACCTTGCAAAATGTTCTCTGCCTGCTTAGTTGGAAAGAGGACGCATTACAGAGAAAGCAGCTCCAATATCTCTTTTTAATTGAAATAAACAATAAGGATTATTTGCTTCCCTATCTTCCTTTAGAGAATCTGTTGCATGACAAAAGTAGATTTTTTTTTCCAGACGCTCAAGATGTGTCAATGGCTACTGATTTAAAAAGGTATGGCTATGATGGTCGGTATAGCAAAATCAACCAGAAGATATCAAAATATCAGGGAATATGCAGTCTACCAGATTCTAATTCAAAACATAAGTAAAAAAAAAATAAAGAAATGGGAAGTTGGCATCCTGCAGAACGAAACACTAGCTTCTAGCATCATTTGTATGTAAGCAAGAAAGCTTCTTTTACAATCCAAAAATTGAATGGTAAGTGGTTGCATCTTGGTGTCCTGAATAAGTGCACCCCCCAAAATAAATAAATAAAATAAAGATAATAAAGATATATTTTATTTTTTCTTTATGTACACTGAGACCATATGCACCAAAGACAAATTCCTTGTGTGTCCAATCACACTTGGCCAATAAAGAATTCTGTTCTGTTCTGTTCTGTTCTGTTCTGTTCTGTTCTGTTCTGTTCTGTTCTGTTCTGTGGTGGGTTCCTCCCGGTTCCTCCCGGTTCCGCCGAGCCGGTAGTGGTGACGATATGATGTCACCGAACCAGGTCTGCCTCCCCGCCCCCACCCCCCACCCACCCCCGCATTATTCTTACCTTTTATTTGGCCCCACCCCCAATCTATTGCTGCCTCCTGAGTCCCAGCTGATGGCTAGAGGGAAAAAAACTGTTTAAACTCTTGCCGCGGGGCTTCAAAGGGCCGCCCTACAGCTGATCAGTGTTAAAAGAAAACAAATGAGTAGACCGGTGCCTGCAAAAATACATGAGTAGATCAGTGCCTGCAAAAATACATGAGTAGACTAGTGCCTGCAAAAATAAATGGGTAGACCAGTGCCTGCAAAAATAAATGGGTAAATCGGTACAGCCTGGTAGACCAGTACCTCTGCTAAATCCTAAATAATTTTCACATGACCATCAAGCCACGCCCAAAAAATAAGCCACACCCACAAAATATGCCACGCCCACAGAACTGATAATAAAAAAATTTAGAACCCACCCCTGGTTCTATTCGATCCGATTCTATAATATCTGATTATGTTAAAAACTGGAAGTTTTTAAGAAGAGACTGGACAACCATTTGTCTGAAATGGTATAGGACTTCCTACTTGAGCAGTGGGTTGGACTAAGAAGACCTCCAAGGTTTCTTCCAACTGTTATCCTCTTATTCCGATTAGACCCTTCTGAAACCTATAGTGGTTTACATTCAAACACAGTGGCAAAAATAAAATGTAATAGCAAATCTATCTCCTATTTGCTAGGCCACTTGTGCTTAGTTTGCAGCTGATACTTTACTTAGATTTATTGCAGGGTGTCATTTATCCATGAAATACTCTTCAAATACGTCCCGTCAATCTACCATCTGTTCCAATGAGCTGTGGTTGACACACACAAAGCGGTCGAGCCATCCAACCCATTTTTCCCAAAACGCAAATATAGGAATTATCCACTCTTTTCATCCTGAATTCAGGGAAAAATATTCCCACTTCAATCTGACTTTGTTGTGTTTTGAGGGCTCTTTTCTGGGGGAGGGTATGAGAAAGGAATTTTACAGCACAGAAAGCACCAGTAAACAGGAAATGTGAGTTATGGGGACAGAAGTTCTCACAATTCTAAAGGACAGTGGAAATTTCAGTATTTGACCTTGGCTAAGATTCTTGGACTGTTGTCCGAAGCTCTTTCATGAAAGAATCTTGGACGTTTTGATTTCTGAAGAGATGTTACTGTGTCAAACTTCCGAGGACTCTCAAACCACCATCGTTCTCATGGAACTGGCCTATTCTGCTTGCAAGCAGCAAATTGCAAGAGTGGAGCACCAAAAAAAAAAAAATGAAAAACAACATCAAAATACTATAAAAAGTTTGGACAAATTAGCATTTGGACATTAGTCATGCTGTCCAGGAACAAAAGCCTTTGTTTTGTAACAATATAATATTGGAATTCAGATACTGTAGCACAAAACATGCTGAAGAATAGATGAGAATAATAGAGTTGGAAGGGACCTTGGAGGTCTTCTAGTCCAACCCCCTGCTTAGGCAGGAAACCCTACACCACTTCAGACAAATAGTTATCCAACATCTTCTTAACAACTTCCAGTGTTGGAGCATTCACAACTTCTGGAGGCAAGTTGTTCCACTGATTAATTGTTCTAACTGTCAGGAAGTTTCTCTTTAGTTCTAAGTTGCTTCTCTCCTTGATTAGTTTCCACCCATTGCTTCTTGTCCTGCCCTCAGGTGCTTTGGAGAATAGCTTGACTCCCTCTTCTTTGTGGCAGCCCCTGAGATATCGGAACACTGCTATCATATCACCCCTTGTCCTTCTTTTCCTTAAACTAGACATACCCAGTTCCTGCAACCGTTCTTCATATGTTTTAACCTCCAGTCACCTAATCATCTTTGTTGCTCTTCTCTGCACTCTTTCTAGAATCTCCACATCTTTTTTACATCATGGCAATCAAAACTGAATGCAGTATTCCACGTGTGGCCTTACCACGGCAATAAGAATAAACTTAAGAATAAGGTAGAAAAACAGAAGCCACTTTATAAGGAAATAAAAATACAGCTGTGTCACCCTGGGCATATGTATCGTTGTGTTATTCTTTCCATTTTTGCAGAGTTTGTGGTCATCTGTCGTTCAACGATTGTCATACAATCACATTAATCACACGTTACTAAAAGACCATATCTATCCCTCCTACCTTCTTTTGAGACGGAAGCCAGATAATTCTATTAAAATATGTTCCGCCAGAACTTACATTACTGCTAAGGGAAATTTGGTTTCTGCCGCATTACATTTCACATAAGAGCGATTGATTGCCAAACTTTAATAGCTGCATTATTTCGTTATGTTCATAAATAATCTCCGCATTCTCATCTCGGCACTGGAGTAGGAAACAGATGCTTAAAAACACATACGATCTTACAGATGTTCAAAACTTTTTTTTAAAAAAAAAAAGACGACTCCTAATTTTTTTTTCCTTAGATAAAATTAACTGTGTTATATTTGCCCTATGATGCTTATATTAATCCTTTTAGACTCATCGTTAGGCCTACTGTTCTGGCTAATGACTGCAATAAAGATTGATGTTCAAAATTGCTTGCTTCTTGGGTAAAATTGCCTCGGGAGACAATTTTGGAGACTAAAATATAGGCTGGTGTTAAGAAAGCTGCCTGTTAGCTGGCCTGCAAAAAAGAAATAGGCCAACTGTATTGGTAGTCCTCAACTTATGACCACAATTGAGCCCAAAGTTTATGTTGCTAAGTGAGACAGTTGCTAAGTGCGTTTTGCCCCATTTTACGACCTTTCTTGCCACCGCTGTTACGTGAATCACTTAAGTTAGGAACATGGTTGTTAAGTGAATCTGGCTTCCCCATTGACTTTGCTTGCCAGAAGGTCACAACAGACCCTAGGACACCACAATTTATGACCACCGTCATAAATTTGAGTCAGTTGCCAAGCATCTGCATTTTGATCACATGAGTGTGGGGATGTCGCGACATCATAAGTGTGAATCATAAGTCACTTTTTTCAGTGCCGTTTGTAGCTTCAAACAGTCACTACACAAATGATTGTAAGTCAAGGACTATCTGTAGTTAAAACCTGAAGCATCCAACATGACCCCAACTTTTGAATCAAAGAGTAGGATAGGATAGGATGGGATGTGATGGGATAGGACGGAATCAGTGCTGGGTTCCTCCCAGTTCGGCCCGGTTCAGCCGAGCCGGTAGCGGTGACGATATGACATCACCGAACTGGTTCTCTTTGTTCAGGAATTATAATGGAATTATAGTGCAATAAAAGAAGATGGTACAGAATCGAGAATCGAATCGAATCGAATCGAATCGAATCGAATCGAATCGAATCGAATCGAATCGAATAGAATAGAATAGAATAGAATAGAATAGAATAGAATAGAATAGAATTCTTTATTGGCCAAGTGTGATTGGGCACACAAGGAATTTGTCTCCGGTGCATAAGCTCTCAGTATACATAAAAGGCATAAGTGATGAATCATGGACATAGTCATCATAAATACATTCATCATGAAACATAAGATAAAACAGTGATAGTCACAGGATACCAAATAAGCAATCAACATAAATCATACTAGGAAACTAAATAAAACAATATAAATCATAAAAGATACAAACAACAAAGTTATAACTCATAAGTAGAAAAAGGAGATAGATAATAGGAAGGATGAGAAGAATAATAGTAATACAGTCGTAGTAAATAGTTTGACAGTGTTGTGGGAATTAGTTGTTCAGCAGGGGGAAAAATATATTCTACTTCAATTCTATGGGCACAGCAAAAGGCAAAGTTAACCCACACCCCAGAAAAAAATGTCTGTTCTCCAAAAAAACAAGAGAATAAAAAACCGGGCTGTTCCCTTACTGCTTTTGCATGGACTTTCCTATTTTTTATTTTTGGCCAGGTTATTACAGATGCTTCTAACACACTGCAGTTGGGAAGGGGAAAGGAGAATGTTAGCATTACAAAAACACATTTTCTTTTTGAGATTACGTGTAGTCCAGGTGCCTGATTCCTAGGATAAGAATCCAAACAGGTTTCAAAAATGCGAACTGCAGGAGAGAACAGATTATAGGCGAAATTCTGCACTGGCTAATAGTTTTATTTCTCGTTTGTCCTGGCAGTGAGGGAAAGTGAGACCTGGGCCTTTAACACTTAAATTAACACCAAAACTTCTCACCTGTCTTTTTACACTGCTTTCCTTGGCATGCTTACAGAAACATAAGTCAAGTAAAGTGCAATTAACAAATCTTGAACACTCGGTTGGATTTTTTTTTTCCTCCAGCTTTTCTTTTCTTTTTTTACTTTGCCGTGTTTCCTTCCCACCCACCCCCGTTTCCTCCCTGCCTTGCAAAGTTGGAAAGCTCCCAAATATGTAAATAGTCCCAATGCTTTCTCTAACTCTTCCAGCCTTTGAAAAATTAGAAAATATAAAACAGTCTCTTGGCAGGACTGCAGCAGTCAGAACGGTAATACTCAGCATGTATAAAATGCGAGCCAAAAAAAAAAAAAGTTTGGGGAATAGATTTTGAAGGCTGCGGAAGAAAGGCACTGTTGTGGCCCACCAGCGGCCTGCGCGGATCGTGGCTGATCCCGACGATGAGGAGGCTGGTGTGGTGTCGCGCCAGCAGCCTGCGCAGCTGGCGCTCGCGTTGGACAGCGAGGAGGCTGAAGAGGATGTGATGCCAGAGGCAGAGACTCAGCCAGGACCTTCAGAACCTTCAGAGGCTTCTTCAAGTGGAGAGAGCGAAGTGGAGGAGCCTCTTCTCAGTGCTCGAGCACATAGGGCTGCCAAAAGGCAGGAGTGGCTACTCAGGAGGAGGAGGTCTCCTCGAGAGTAAGGCTTGAGGATAATTGGCCACTCCCTTAGCCTATTTAAGTCACACGCCATTAGTAAGTTTCTTGCTGGAAACAACTTGTAATTACCATCAGAGCATTTTTGGAAAAGTCTTATCGTATCTTGTTTTCTGGGCTGGTTGCCAACCTTTGCCGGACTTTGGTTTATTCTTGCTACTTAATAAATTTGATAAGGACTGTTGGTGTGTGTCAATATCCTCGGGAATCCAGAGTTGGGGCAGAACAGGCACTATGCACAGTCTACCAAGCCACGCCCACCAAACCATGCCATGCTCACCAAGCCATGCCCACAGAACCGGTAGTAAAAAAAATTGAAACCTACCACTGAGCTACATGTTCTTCCCTTGTCCCCATTTACATTGTTTTGCTTGGATTCTCCAAAGCTATTTGAAAGGGTTCACAAACCAGTTGGTTCCCTCCTTCAGCCATTGATTTCTGTTCAGCTTTTTTTTTCCCCAGGGGGCTTCAAAATTAGCTCAGATCTGGGGTCAGGTCATGTCCAAACACCAATCTAAAATGTTGCTTAAAAGGTAAAGGTTCCCTCGGACATATGTGCTAGTCGTTCCCAACTCTAGGAGACGGTGCTCATCTCCATTTCAAAACCGAAGAGCCAGCACTGTCCAAAGACATCTCCGTGGTCATGTGGCCAGCATGACTCAACACCAAAGGCACACGGAACGCTGTTACCTTCCCACCAAAGGTGGTCCTTATTTTTTCTACTTGCATTTTTTACGTCCTTTCGAACTGCTAGGTTGGCAAAGCTGGGACAAGTACCAGTACAAGAACTCACCCCGTTACCCGGCACTAGGGATTCGAACTGCTGAACTGCCAACCTTTCGATCAACAAGCTCCGTGTCTTAGCCACTGACCCATCGCGCCCCTTGGAGCATCTTGCAGGCGTAGGAGCACCTAAAACACAGCAGCTGATTCATATCTTTCTTCTCTAAGGAAAGGAACTGAGAATCTAGAGCAGGTGGCCTCTTATAGAAAACACCACCAAGATCTGAGAGCGAAGAATCTGTCTCATAAACAAAGATTGACTAGCAGTGCCCAAGCTAAACTAAACTGGTTCAATATGGTGGGAGGGGGGGATAATTTCATTTGAGTCAATGTTGGTCAAAAACCCAGTCAAGTGGAACAATTTCTACATGATTGCTAGGGGAAAGATATTTTAATTTTCTTTTAAGAAATAGTGCCGCTAAGGAAGTAGAACCATCTGATTTCTTCACTGCTACCATTTTGTCTTCGGAGGCCAAGAGATAATTTCCCTTTTGTGGTGTAACTGCTGAATTGCAGAGAATAAGCGACCTTGTATTTTTAGGCTATTCTAAGCAACATTTTAGGGACATGGGTGACTCAGTGGCTAAGACGCTTTGTCGATCAAAAGGTCTCCTAGTGTTGGGAACGACTAGCACATATGTGCGAGGGGAACCTTTACCTTTACACCTCCATGTTGCCTGTATGGAGTGTTCACTCCCCTAAAGAGTCACAGTATTTGGCAGCTAGATAGGACATGCTAAATTTTCTTCCTAACCAAATGAACCAGGCCAGAGTACAAACATAGTGTGGATTGAAATGCTATTTAGAATGGAAAGATCTCACTAGCAGAAGATACTCACTAGCAGAAGATACTATCGTTGTGGATGATTGACGACTTGTCAACTGTCCAGATTGATATCTTAGGCTTCAAAACTTCATTCTAAATCATCCAGATTGCCTTAGTTCAATTTGGATTTCTTGTCTACTCAGGAGCAATGGTGGCTTCCAAGTATACCATTCTTCCCAAAGAACATTCTCTATAGCCTTATACTTCAGTGCCTTTCTATCTTCTGATACTCAACCATTGTCATCATTGCTCTTTGTTAACTTAAAATGTACTCAGGAGTATTTTGATCTTGATGCATTCATAGCAGGAGCCCTTTCTTCCATACCTGTCCTAATAGACCTTAGATCTTTGCCCTGGGGCACCCACCACCACCTCTTCATCTTCTGCAGATGAGCTCTACATGGGGACTATGACATCAAATCAATTGAATCCTGTGTCTCACTACCGTGTTTTCCCAAAAATAAGACCCTGTCTTATATTTTTTTGAACCCTGAAATAAATGCTTGGCCTTATTGCCATGCGCTCAAAAGTCCAATTGGGCTTATTATCAGGGGATGTCTTATTTTGGGGAAAACTGGGTAGGTAAATTTCTGGTTAAAACCCCTGAGGTTTTGTTGATTTGCTCAATTAATGTTATTATTTTTAATGTGTTGCCACAACTTATTAGTAAATATGTTTCTTCGCAAGCCTGAAACAGATGACACTGCTGTAATTAATCAAATTATTAAAGCAGAACATTTTCAATGCAACACTGAATTTGGCATTGCTAACACAACACACTTTTTTATACCGTGTTTTCCCGAAAATAAGACCCTGTCTTATATTGCTTTTGAACCCTGAAATAAGCCCTTGGCCTTATTGCTATGCACTCAAAAGCCTGATTGGGCTTATTATCAGGGGATGTCTTATTTTGGGGGAAACAGGGTATATATTTCTAGGTTCTGCTTTATATCAATCAGATATCTATGAGGAGAAAGAAAATTAGCAGCTGAGATAAAATGCACAGAGGTCTACAAGATTGCAAAAAAAAAAAAAAGTCCTCAAATTACAACAGTTCATTTAGTGAACAAATAGAGAATTCACTGAATAAAGTGACGTATGGCCATTTTTTCACACTTATGTCTATTGCAGCGTGCCCATGATCATGTGATCAAAATTGAGATGCTTGGCAGTTGATTCATATTTATGACAGTTGCAGTATCCTGGGGTCATGTGATCATGTTTTGTAACTGTCTGACAAGCAAAGTCACTGGGGAAGCCACATGCACTTAAATGTTCTGATCTAGGCTTCCCAAGAGCATGTAACAGACTCCTTGTCCCGACAAAAAACCCTTTTTATTAAGTTACTGTGAATTCCTCTCATTCACATCCAGTCTTTCAAGGGAGAATTTACAGTCACAGACCTTAACTGGCTTGGAGAGCTGCCAGCCCGATATCTTCAAAACTTGGCAAGGAGTCTCTGAGAGTCACAAACCAATTAAGCAAACTAATTGTCTCCTGCAAACTTCCCTCCCCTTTCGCTCCTCTTTTTTCCCCTATGAGAGGGGCCATTCACTGTCCACCTGTGGCTTTACTCCTGAGTCGACCCTTGTTCCTTAGCTGTTCCCTTCTCCTAGCAGCTCTGTGCATGCACACACTGGGAACAGGCTCCAGCTGTTCTTCTGCCCCACTGATGTCTGATTCCAAAGGCAGCTGACAACTGTCAGACGTCCCTGGCCCCATCTCTGCCTCTGATGCAGAGCCCTCATCAGAGCCTTCCCCAGACTCCAGGACTGGTCCATGTTCCTCCCCAAACTCTTCACTCTCTGAGTCTGCCACCAGCTCTGCTGGCCACAACAAGTTTGTTCAGTTCTTGATACAGATTGATGGTGGGGTTTAGCTTAATGTTACTGCTCTGCTAGGATTTGTACTGCTTTGTACAAGTCCTAGTAGACAACCATTTAAATATGAGCCAGCCGTGTGCAGCAACTGCCAAAAAACCCAACACAGTTCTAGGCTGCATAAACAGAGGAATAGAATCAAGATCACGTGAAGTGCTAATACTGCTTTATAATGCCTTGGTAAGGCCGCGCTTGGAATACTGCATCCAGTTTTGATCGCCACGGTGTAAAAAAGATGTTGAGACTCTAGAAAGAGTGCAGACAAGAGCAACAAAGATGATTAGGAGACTGGAGGCTAAAACATATAAAGAAGGTTCCTGGAACTGGGTATGTCTATTCCGATGAAAAGAAGGACTAGGGGAGACATGATAGCAAGTGTTCCAATATCTCAGGGGCTGCCCCAAAGAAGAGGGAGTCAAGCTATTCTCCAAAGCACCTGAGGGCAGGACAAGAAGCAACGGGTGGAAACTAATCAAGGAGAGAAGCAACTTAGAACTAAGGAGAAATTTCCTGACAGTGAGAACAATTAATCAGTGGAACAACTTGCCTCCAGAAGTTGTGAATGTCCCAACACTGGAAGTTTTTAAGAAGAGATTGGATAACCATTTGTCTGAATTGGTGTAGGGGTTCCTGCCTAGGCCAGGGGGTTGGACTAGAAGACCTCCAAGGTCCCTTCTAACTCTGTTATTCTGTTCTATTTTTTTTTTAAAGTTTCTGTTAAAGTATGGCCAGCAAATCTGCAAAGGAGCCTTCAAACAGCCTTTTTGAAATAAATAAATAAAGCCTTGGCATTACGGGAAATCTTTTCAGTCTCCCACCTGTACGCCATTATCCAAACAGAGCGCTCCAATTGTAAGATTTATGGGAAAGCAGCATTTCGAGAGTCTCAGTCTTCCTGATGTCAAATTGGTTGGGTTTTTTTTTTTTTTAGCTTTACAACTTTGTGGCTAAATTCTTACTCTTTAGCCGCAGTAACCGTTTCAGACGCTAGAATCTCATTGATCTAAATCCAGAGATGGCAGGAATAACGTTTGAATGACAGATCCACGGGGATGAAAGAAAGAATCTCCGCTCTAGCCACCATTTTAAAAATTGTTTTTCGTATTTAAAAAGAGGAGTTATTCTCTTTCCTTTCCCTTTCTTCTTCTTTTCTCTGCTTCAAAACTAGAACAAGGCGGGGCAGGAGGGATTGTTGTTCTTTTTACAAAACATAGCAAGCATAGAAAACGCAAAAGTTTTAAAGCTAACATTCACCGGAGACTTTGAAAAGAAGAGCTAGAAAACTAGCAGACTCCAATCTATAACTACATCAGTAATAATGCTGCACTGTGCTTTCCCGATCAGGTTTCTAAGGGAGGATGTTTTTTAAATGACAATTAAAACATGGATTTCAATATATTTAGCTCCCCCCTCCCCCAGATTTCAGTTTATGTAATTGTAGGAAATATTAAAAAGGCAAGAATATTATACCTTCCTGAATGAGAAAATGAGAAACATGTTTTAAAGACAAAGCAGCTCCCTGCCCCATCTACCTTTTTCAATGGGCCATTAAGGCTGGGCCAGTCTATTCTACATAACAAAGATCTACTTCCTTCAGGTAGAGCCATAATAAGAATTAGCCAAAGCCTTTTCATTACATCATCACCCAGCAAGGCTCAACCAAGCTCAAAAACATAACCTACAAAGTTACCCCTGCATGGCCCCATGAGAGTCTGACAACCAATCAGAAGACAAGCTCAAATTCAAAAGCGCAGAGAGGGTATATAAACTCAGACACTCTCAGCAGCTCTCCCCATTTTTTCTCTTCACCCAAGATCTTCAAGGCAGGTGATCCTGTCCACCATTAAAAACCATCTTTCCAAACAGCCACCATGTTTCCAGTGTCTTCCTCCCCACTTGGAACTGAACCCAGAAGGACATTTTTTCTAACATATGTTTTCTTAGAAGTGCTAAGAAAGTTTAGTGAATTTTCTGCACTAAAACTGAAGAATCAACATCGTTCTTTAAGCAACTTCTTTAATGTTTCCCAACCACCATGAATTTGAATGGAATTTGCTTTTGAAAATTTAATTTAATTTAATTTAATTTAATTTAATTTAATTTAATTTAATTTAATTTAATTTAATTTAATTTAATTTAATTTAATTTAATTTAATTTAATTCAATTATTTAATTTTTAATTTAATTTAATGCCTGGATTCATAAACACCCTTGAGCATCTAAGTAAAATAATCTATCTTTGTTAGGTAAATATACCTGTGCCCCGGGGTAATGTTGCAGGATCCAATCTGGATCAGTCCTGGGACCAGAGATTACCATATTTTTTGGAGTATAAGATGCACCTTTCCCCCACCCTAAAAGAGGGTAGAAATGTTGGTGCATCGTATACACCGAATATAGCCATTTTTGGCCTCCCGAAGCCCCACCCCGGTCATTCCATTTTTGTGAAAAACAGGCTCATTTTTTATCCGTTTTTCGCAAACACGGGGGTGTTTTTGTACTCCCCAGCCCCAGGAGCACTCTACAGGCCTCCCAAACCCTCTGTGCACCTCATTTTTTGCAAAAACAGGTGAAAAAAGGGCCGTTTTTTGCCCGTTTTTGTGAAAAACAGGGCACACATAGGGTTTGGGAGGCCTGCAGAGTGCTCCTGGGGGCTGGGGGAGGGCAAAAACGCTCCCATGTTTGCGAAAAATGGGGTGCATAGAGGGTTTGGGAGGCCTGCAGAGTGCTCCTGGAGGCCAGGGAGGGCAAAAACTTTTTTTTCTTACTTACCTCTTCGAAATCTTGGTGCGTCTGATATACCAAGTTATATATTATATTATAGTCCAAAAATATAGTTAGTCTTCCAAGCTTTTAGACTTATGCTGAAGCTCATCTCCAGGGAACTTGAATAATCCAAAACACACATTCTGGTGGTGAGATGGACTCCCAAGCACGAGTCCAAAAGCTTGGAAAACTAAACCTCTGATCCCAGTGACTGACCCAGATTGGCTCCAGTCCTTTTACTGTCCAGTCCTTTATCCCACAATCTGAAGCCTTTATGGCTTCTGATACCCCCATTAAATCTGAAAAGATCACTTCTCTGAATTTTTTTAAAGATGTTCTTTTTTTTAAAGATCAAGAACTCATACCAGCAACCTTCTCACAGCCTGAGAAATTCTAGCATTATGCTTCTTCCCACCCACCGCAGATTCCAATGTATTTTTATATATCTTTATATGATTTTATAGCTGCCCATCTCACCCAAGTAACTGCATGGCTTACAAAGATTAAAACACAGAAAAATCCACCACCATACGACCCCACAATGCCTAGGGATATACTCTACTCACCAAAAACCAAAAACACATCAACCCCCTGACCCAAATACCTGGGGAAACAGCCAGGGTTTCGATGCCATGTGAAAAGCTAACAAGAGCAAGGCCATCTTCATCTCCAGGGGGATACTATTTATAAACTCTGCAAAGCACAAGGATTTAAAAAGTGTCCTATCATATCAAGGTGGTAGCATCTTCTCTAGAATACCTGGCTAATCCTTGATCAAGCATCTCATCAACATCAAGTATTTGAGACTTCAACTCTCTCAAATACATCAGATACCACTCATAAATTTGCATTTATGAGCCGTGGTGGCACAGTGGCTAGAATGCAGTACTGCAGGCTATTTCTGCTGACTGCTGGCTGCCTGCAATTTAGCAGTTCGAATCTCATCAGGGCCCAGATTGTTGAGTGCAATATGCTGAGTCTGTAAACTGCTTAGAGAGGGCTGTAAAGCACTGTGAAGTGGTATATAAGTCTAAGTGTTAGTGCTGTTCCTCCCTCCCTCCCTCTTACTACTTTTCTCATTCTCCTTCCTGGTGGTTAGAATGAAGTATTGCAGGCTGACTCTGATCACAGCCAGGAGTTCAATCCTGACTGGCTCAAGGTTGACTCAGCCTTCCATCCTTCTGAGGTGGGTAAAATGAGGACCCAGATTGTTGGGGGTAATACGCTGACTCTGTGAACCATTTAGAGAGGGCTGTAAAGCACTGTGAGGTGATATATAAGTCTAAATGCTACTGCTAATGTTATTATTAGATGCCGTCCAAGCAGGAGTGGTATTCACTTACTTTCCCTAAAGGTAAAGGTTCCCCTCGCACATACATGCTAGTCATTCCCGACTCTAGGGGGCGGTGCTCATCTCCGTTTCTAAGCCGAAGAGCCAGCGCTGTCCGAATACATCTCCGTGATCATGTGGCCGGCATGACTCAATGCCGAAGGCGCACTGAACACTGTTCTTTACTTTCCCTACCGGTTCACAAATGTGAGCGTGCGCGCACCCCATCCACGCATGTGCCCAGCCTCAAAAATGTGCCTAAATAGGATGGGAAAAGGAGAGGAAGAAAGAGAGGGGAAACAAGAGTAGGAGAGAAGGTTAGAAGGGAGGAAGAAGGAAGGTGTGGGGGAAAGGAAGGGGAAATAGAGAAGGAGAAGGAGAGAAGGAAAGAAGAAAGTAGAAGAGTAGATGGAAGAAGGGAGGGAAAGGAAAGAGAGGAGAGGGAGACGAAGATTGTTGTAAAACAAGGGAGATGAAATGGTAGAAGAGCAATCCCGAATATACTTAAATTGTTTAGGATGAAGATTGTATCAGTATGAAAGTTAAAAGAAATTATGTACGTTAGATAAGAAACTGTACATTTAAGATACGTTTATGAGGAAAAAAATAATAAAAAAACTTTTTTCAAAAAAAGAAAGGATGGCATAGAGCCGGGGGGGTAGGCCCACCCACGATTTCCGCTACCGGTTCGGGCAAACCGGTTTAAACCAGCTGAATACCACCTCAGCCTCCAAGTCAGGAGGCTTTCATGATTATGTTATTTGGAAGTCTAAATGCGTTTAGAGTATTTGCTCTGTTGAAAACGGAGACCTGGAAAGATGGGCTTTTTCTTTTTCTTTTTCCTTTTCTTTGCTATGATGGTCAACAGAGGCAAATCAAATATGGAGACTAGAGATTTATTGCTTCTTTTCATCCTGGCCTTTTCCTTGAGGCAGCTTTTGATGTTGTTGAGGCTGTGCATGTGTATATTTGTTTCCAAAAAACCAATTTGCATTTTTCTCAAAGACTACATGTTAGAAATATTTTTCCCCTTTGGTCACCAAAGCTCGCTGTTATTGTCATTTTGAGATTTATGTAGTTTTAGTCATAAATAATAAAGTGAGAAGGGAAGGGGGCACCACACAACATCAAGTAGGATGGTTTGGCAAGGGATGCTTTGTTGATTCATTTTTCCCTGACTCCAGAACAGGGTGAATGTGAATAAAGATAATGATAATGTAATTTATTCATTGTTTAAAACATTCCACAGCAGCAATATAATGTAATGTGTATTCTCACATGGAAAGCTCTAAATCCTCCTGTTTGTCTCTTATCATTTGCTATTTTGATTATGATAATAAGAATATATGCAATTTTAAGATTCTTTTGGATCCTAATATTTTATATGCTTTTGGTGGCCGTTTGGTTCAATTTGGGATTAAATGCAAACTGATATTTGGAATCCAAAGCTTTTTATCCCTCCCAAAACCCACAAATGATTAAAACGTCTTGAACATCTTGTCAAAATTTTATCTTCTGATGCCCGAAATGCAGATGGCTCTCCATAGATGTATCCAAGCAAGGCATTATCCCAGATAGTGGATGGCTTGGTTACTTCTCTGCTTCGTCATTCTTGTCAATTTCCTAACCTTCAATTATGCTGCTCCATAAACTAGTCACTGCTACTGCTGGCCAAAGGAACAGCTCCTCCTCATCAGGCTAAATCATTATTCACCCAATTCCAATATCATATTTGTAGAGTTAGAAAGAACCACCAGGTAGTCATATATCTGTCCACCTCACATTCTTACCTCCTACCCTCAAAACGATGCTATAGAGCACTGCACACCAGAACAACTAGAAACAAGAACAGTTTTTTCCCGAATGCCATCACTCTGCTAAACAAATAATTCCCTCAACACTGTCAAACTATTCACTAAGTCTGCATTACTATTAATCTTCTCATTGTTCCCATCACCCATCTCCTCCCACTTATGACTGTATGACTGTAACCTTGTTGCTGGTATCCTTAAGATTTATATTGACTGTTTCCCTATGACTATCATTAAGTGTTGTACCTTATGATTCTTGACGAATGTATCTTTTCTTTTATGTACACTGAGAGCATATGCACCAAGACAAATTCCTTGTGTGTCCAATCACACTTGGCCAATAAAGAATTCTATTCTATTCTATTCTATTCTATTCTATTCTATTCTATTCTATTCTATTCTATTCTATTCTATTCTATTCTATTCTATTCTATTCTATTCTATTCTATTCTATTCTTCATGGAACTAATATAGCTTCCCTGTCAGTTATGTCCAGCTCTGGAGGTGCTCATCTCCATTTCTTGGTTGAGGGAGTCAGAATTGTCCAAACATAATTTCCGTGGTCATGTGGCCAGCATAGCTATATGCCGAGGTGCATGGAATGCTGTTACCTTCCCACCGAAGTGGTACCTATTTATCTACTTGCATTTGCATGCTTTCGAACTTCTAGGTGGGCAGAAGCTGAGGCAAGTAATGGGAGCTCATCCCCAGCATGGAGCTCAGGTCTCAAACCTGGACTGTCAGCTCTCCAGCTGACAAGTTCAGCATTCTTAACCGCTGAGCCATCGCACCCCCTTCTATCAGGCACTAAATAAAGGAGGTTTGAGATAGAAGTTTTTCTCACTTGTTCTATTACTTATCCTGTCCTGTTTCACTATTTTTGTCCTGGCCACTGGACTTCTCATTCCATAACTGGAGAAATGGGTGTTGACTCAAACCAGAAACTTTTTTGATGCTAAACACAAGCCGTCCCATTCAGAGTCACTGCAACAAGCCAAGGTTTATTCAAAATGATGAAATACACATAATGAATCCTGACCCAAGCTCTACTTGCATGCAAAGTTGGGAAGTAGATAACAAAGGACAGAGTTTGCAATATGACAAAAGATTCCACCATTCGCCCTCCTTAACCTGCTCATCAACATCCATTTCTCCCTCCTGCCACCTATCCAACCATTTTAGATGCCAAAATTGTAAGCCGTTTCCATCTTTATACATTCAAAACACAACCCCAAAATATATGTGCCTCTGTGTGTGTCTGTCTGTTTGTGTCTCTGTGTGTGTGGTGTGTAAAATTGCTTTGAAAGCCCATTTGTGCTAATAAAAGCAAGAAAATCCAATTCATCTCACTCTGGCCTCTCACTGGAATTAATGGGGGGAAAATACACATTTTGTCCTTGTTACCACAGCAAAAAAAAAATATTGGCAGATAGCAAATGGTGTATACTTTACCTCTTTAATAAAGGACTGTTTCTCCCCCCCCCACTTTAGAAATGAAATTAGACTGAGATGGTTGAGGAAAACCATTATAATGAGCAATTTGAGACCACAAGTCATATTTTGATAGATTTTTATGAAAGTAAGTTATACAACCATATAACAACTTCTTGACCTTGTCATTTTGTTCATAATTTGGATATGAATGTGTGGATGCAAACACACAAGGGTGCAAATACAAGAAAAAAAGATCTTGCTTCAAATGAGCACAGGAAGTCGGCTAGAAACCTACTTTTTCTGGGTTCACTGAACCCCAAGAAAAGCTCTTCAAATGCAAAGAGAAAAAGCCACTGAGATTATCTGTGGTGATACCGTTAGTAAAAAAAAAAATTCCCCATTTAAAAAATACTACTTGCTCTATGGATCATCTCAGTACCATAGAAAAAGTTAACTTGGGTGAAAGTTCCAATGCCTGTGGCAGCATCAATATTTGCGATTCTTCTTTGAAGTTTGGCAACATCTCTGAAGTCTTTGGTTAGCTCAAATGTGAGTTTTCCCAAAATTTTGGATGCTGATCTTGAATCTATTCTCTATTTCCAAACGAAATTCTGGTTAGTAAATTAAAAGACAGAAAAGTTTGTAGCAAAACTTTTATTTTGGCCTAATGACCTCTCCATTGATCTATAGAAAAGGCAGCTTTTTTACAGTGTGTGTGTGTGTGTGTGTAGATAGATAGATAGATAGATAGATAGATAGATAGATAGATAGAGACAGACAGACAGACAGACAGACAGACAGACAGACAGATGAGAGAGAGAGAGATGAATGATAGATAGATGATAGATAGATAGATGATAAATATATATATAGAGAGAGATGATAGATGATAGATAGATGCATGAGAGAGAGAAATGAGAGATATGAGAGAGAGAGAAATGAGAGATATGAGAGAGATATATGATAATAGATAGATGCATGAGAGAGAGAGAAATGAGAAAGATATGAGAGAGATAAGAGAGATGAGAAAGAGATATGATAGATAGATGCATGAGAGAGAGAAATGAGAGAGAGATGAGAGATAGAGATGAGAGAGAGAGATGATAGATAGATAGACAGATAAATAGATAAATAGATAGAGAGAGAGAGAGAGATGAGAGAGAGAGATGAGAGAGAGATGATAGATGATAGATGGATAGATAGATAGATGAGAGAGAGTGAGTAGATAGATAGATAGATAGATAGATAGATAGATAGATGAGAGAGAGAGATGAGAGAGAGATGATAGATAGATAGATAGATAGATAGATAGATAGATAGATAGATAGATAGATAGATATTCCACATTTACCCCTTTCTCCCAACCTTCCTCTCCACCATATTTTATGTAGTGGAGACCCATTCAGCTTGGCTGCCAACTTACTCTCTCAACATCCAGAAGATCAGGGAACCGATTGGACCTACCAATTCATTGGCATCTGGGAGTGCAGTTTTTCATACAGCACTATGCTTGTAATTCATTCCAGCAGTTCTAATCAGGTGAGGGGGAAGAATCATCCTCAGGAGTATATTTATGTGTCAAAGTGCAAAGTAATTACTCACATCTTCCAATTCAATTTGTTTGTCTGGGAGACCTTAAAACGCCCCTAAATCCCAGAAACAAATAACGCTTCTGTTCCAGTTCAGAAGGCTTTGCCTATCATCATTGAGTATTCCAGTGAAGGTTCCCTCACCACCATCCATGAGTAAAGCATGGGACTTTTCTATGTTTCTATTTCCAATCTCTGGGAAGGACTGAGAAGAACAGAATAACAGAGTTGTTAAGTGAGTCGCAACTGATTTTATGGCCTTCTTTGCCATAGTTGTTGAGAGGATCACTGCAGTTGTTTAGTCATGAAGAGAATCCAGATTCCCCCATTGACTTTGCTTCTGAGAAGTGGGAAGGTCACAAATGGCCATCATGTGACCTTGGGGTGCTACAAGCCTTGTAAATACATGCCAGTGTCCATGTACTTGAATTTTAATCATGTATCTGTGAGAACGCTGAGATGGTCTTAAATTGGAGGAACAGTTGTAAATCACTTCTTTCAGTGCCATTGTAACTTCAAATAGTCATTAAATAAATGTGTCAGAGTGCGCATAGTGTGACTATGTGAGACAACCCAGTAGCAAATACAGTAAACAGAGGCTTGTATTTAAATAGTGGTTTGATCTACAAAGAATATATACATACACGTACTTTAGTCAGACCTCAAACAAACAACAATCAGCAATTACAGCACGGAAGCACATACGGAGAAAGAGAGATATGCCCTAACAGGGCCTCTTCTTATTACAGGCTCTTAAAGTGATATCACCCAAAAACCTTGCTGACTCATTCCCAGCACTGCATCATTGTAGTAGCTGGTCAGCTCTTAAATCATTACCCTGACAAAATGGTTGTAAGTCGAGAACTACCTGTACTGAGTCCAATACACAGGTAAGGAGTAAGCCAGCAAATTCAACTTAGTGAATGTTTCATTCCTAAAAAGGTAAGAAATAAGCAGTGTTTTCGGGCCTTATTTCTTGACGTCCTCTTTGACTCTGACTTTTAATTTTGCATAATTGGTCAGAACCTCTTTCCCACCAGTCTCTGGGGTTCCCGCTACACACAATTCTTATTTTCCCAACAAGCATGGCAAAAAACATTGCATTTGCTCTGGGTCTCTTAACAGAGGGTTTTATTTTATTTTTTTATTTTTTTCTGAGGCTCAGAGAACATGTGCTGAGATCGACCTGGTGCACTGGGATTGTTAATTATTAACATTTTTAATTATGTGTTTTAATTATTGATTCCACTTTCCTGGTTTAATAGAATCCAAGGCTGCCTTTTGCTTCTGTGGCCGTGAAGGGTATATTGAGAAGAAATGTATTGAGGCCTTCAGTTTAGGGTTTTGGCACTTGTTTTTCACTTTTCTGTAACAACAGCATTTGTGACTATGGAGAGAAAGGCACATAGATCTTTCAGAAATACCTTATTGCCAGAGTGGGGTTCTTTATATACATACAGGTGAAACTTGAAAAATTAGAATATCGTGCAAAAGTTCATTTATTTCAGTAATGCAACTTAAAAGGTGAAACTAATATATGAGATAGACTCATTACATGCAAAGCGAGATAGTTCAAGCCTTGAGTTGTCATAATTTTGATGATTATGGCTTACAGCTCATGAAAACCCCAAATTCACAATCTCAGAAAATTAGAATATTGTGAAAAGGTTCAATATTCTAGGCTCAAAGTGTCCCACTCTAATTAGCTAATTAAACCATAACACCTGCAAAGGGTTCCTGAGCCTTTAAATGGTCTCTCAGTCTGGTTCAGTAGGAATCATAATCATGGGAAAGACGGCTGATCTGACAGTTGTGCAGAAAACCATCATTGACACCCTCCATAAGGAGGGAAAGCCTCAAAAGGTAATTGTAAAAGAAGTTGGATGTTCCCAAAGTGCTGTATCAAAGCACATTAATAGAAAGTTATATGGAAGGGAAAAGTGTGGAAGAAAAAGGTGCACAAGCAGCAGGGATGACTGCAGCCTGGAGAGGATTGTCAGGAAAAGGCCATTCAAAAGTGTTGGGGACTGTCACAAGGAGAGGACTGAGGCTGGAGTCAGTACATCAAGAACCACCACACACAGATGGATCCTGGACATGGGCTTCAAATGTCATATTCCTCTTGTCAAGCCGCTCCTGAACAACAAACAACGTCAGACCTGGGCTAAAGAAAAAAAAGAACTGGTCTGTTGCTCAGTGGTCTAAAGTCCTCTTTTCTGATGAGAGCAACTTTTGCATCTCATTTGGAAACCAAGGACCGAGAATCTGGAGGAAGAATGGAGAGGCATACACTGCAAGATGCTTGAAGTCCAGTGTGAAGTTTCCACAGTCTGTGTTGATTTGGGGAGCCATGTCATCTGCTGGTGTTGTCCACTGTGCTTCATTAAGTCCAGGGTCAACACAGTTGTCTACCAGGAGATTTTGGAGCACTTCATGCTTCCTTCCGCAGATAAGCTTTATGGGGATGCTGACTTCATTTTCCAGCAGGACTTTCACCTGCCCACACTGCCAAAGGTACCAAAACCTGGTTCAATGACCATGGGATTACTGTGCTTGATTGGCCAGCAAACTCGCCTGACCTGAACCCCATAGAGAATCTATGGGGCATTGCCAAGAGAAAGATGAGAGACATGAGACCGAACAATGCAGAAGAGCTGAAGGCCGCTATTGAAGCATCCTGATCTTCCATAACACCTCAGCAGTGCCACAGGCTGATAGCATCCATGCCATGCCACATTGAGGTAGTAATTGATGCAAAAGGGGCCCAAACCAAGTACTGAGTACATATGCATGCTTATACTTTTCAGAGGTCCGATATTATTCTATGTACAATCCTTGTTTTATTGATTTCATGTAATATTCTAATTTTCTGAGTTTGTAAATTTGGGGTTTTCATGAGCTGTAAGTCATAATCATCAAAATTATGACAAATCAAGGCTTGAACTATCTCGCTTTGCATGTAATGAGTCTATCTCATATATTAGTTTCACCTTTTAAGTTGCATTACTGAAATAAATGAACTTTTGCACGATATTCTAATTTTCCGAGTTTCACCTGTATATATATGTGTGTGTGTGTGTGTGTGTGTATGTGTGTGTGTGTGTGTGTGTGTGTGTATGTGCGTGTGTGTGTATAAAGTGGGGGGGAGGAAGAGGAAAGAAAAAGCCATAGGTGGGGAGTGAATAGAATCAGAGAATATATTGAAGAAACAGATATTCATATTTCATGTCCTTTGAGTTCATTCCGTGTTTGTGCTATTTTATTTATTACTTTCCCTGCTCAAAGTAAGTGCAGTTGATTCCCTTTCTTTCGCTCCATCCCTCCCCCTCCCCAAAGGCCGGCTGAAGGAAAGTCTTCCCTCAGAATTAGTCACTGTAAATCAACTGCCAGGCAGGGTTGGGAAAACTTCAAAGCAACAGCCCCAAATCTTAAGCCGGCCTTAGAATTGTACGTTTCACAGAACAAGTCGAACAAACGATGCCCAGCTTTTTGGGATACTGTTTCTAGCTTGTCATCTTTAAAGATAAATAAATAAATGAGAGGCTGCTGATTGTTTGCAGGGAGACGGAATAGAGCTTGAAAGTGGGTCATCTCTCTCTCTCCCTCTCTCTCCCTCTCCCTCTTTCTCTCTCCCTCTGTCTCCTTCTCTCTCTCTCTCCCTCTTTCATTTCTCTCTCCCCCTCTCTTTCTCATTTTCTCTCTCTCTCTTCCTCTCTCCCTCTCTTTCTCTCTCTCCCTCTCTCCCTCTCTCCCTATCTCCCTCTTTCCTCTCTCCCTCCCTCTCCCCTCTCTTTCTCTCTCTCTCTCTTTCTCCTTCTCTCTCTCCATCCTTTTCTTTTTCTCTCTTCCTCTTTCCTCCCTCCATCCCTCTCCCTCTTTCTCTCTCTCCCTCTCTCTCCTTCTCTCTCCCTCCCTTTCTTTCTCTCTTCCTCTGTCCCTCTCCCTCTCTCTCTCCCTCCCCCTCTCCCCTCTTTCTCTCCCTTTCTCTCTTCCTCTGTCCCTCTGTCTCCTCTCTCTCTCCCTCTCTCCTTCTCTCTCTCCTTCTCTCTCTCTCTTTCTCTGTCTCTCCTGCTCTGTCTCCCTCTCCTCTCTCTCTCCCTTCCTTTCTCTCTCTCTCTCTTCCTCTGTCCCTCTACCTCTGTCTCTCTTACCCCCTCTCCCCTCTCTCTCCCCGTCTCTCCCCTCTCTCTCCCTCTGTCTCTCTTTCCTCTCTCCCTCTCCCTCCCTTTCTCTCTCTCTCTTCCTCTCTCCCTCTCCCTCTGTCTCTCTCTCCCCCCTCTCCCCCCCTTCTTCTTCTCTCTCTCTCTCCTTCCCTCCCTCCCTCTCTCTAAGCATCTGAAGGCAAGAAAAGAACCAATGGATGGAAACTAACCAAGGAGAGAAACAACCTAAAATGAAGGAGAAATTTCCCGATTGTTAGAACAATTAATCAGTGGTATGGTTTGCCTACAGACGTTATGAGTGCTCCATTGCTGGAGGTTTTGAAGAAGAGATTGGACAAGCATTGGTCTGAAATGGTGCAGAGTTGGACTAGAAGATCTCCAAGGTCCCTTCCAACTCTGTTATTATATTGTTGTTGCACAAAGAATACATACGTTTATTTCTTTTTTTATTTTATTTATTCTTTGTTTTCTTTATTCTTTTGCACCTTCCCTTCCCCCCCCCTTTCCCCCTTCTTAGTAATTTTTTGTTTTATATTTTAACTTTTGTAGAAATTTAATAAAATATATTGGGAAAAGCATGCTGACAAAGGCTTTTTTTCCCCTTTCAAAAATAAAATTGAAAATGGACTGAGAGCAATTACTTCCAAAAATGCATATTTTGAGGGAAAGCATGCTGAGAAATAAACCACATTGTGAAAGAAAATGCATGAGATTGATATTCTGTGAGAAAGCTTTTTAGAAATGTGCATTTGAGGCAGACAGGATTTATGAATGAACAAATCTGAATCTGATACAGAACAGAAAGAGACAAAGTGCCACATCCTTATTTCTACCCTTAGATCCCATTCGTATTTTTTTTCCTTCTACCAAAACAATGCAATATTAATGTATTGCAGTGACTTGTGAAAAGTGCTTTTAAGGAACAAGTGTCAACTGTGCACTCAGTTGAATTCAATATTGAAGTCACATGAAAACCTAAAAAAGAATAGAGCCTTGGTGGCGCAGCAGACTAAAGCACTGTTAAGTAAAACCAGCTGCCTGCAATTACTGCAAGTTCAAATCTCATCAGGCTCAAGGTTGACTCAGCCTTCCATCCTTCCGAGGTAGGTAAAATGAGGACCCGGTTTGTGGGGGCAATAAGCTGACTTTGTATAAAAAGAACACCGCTTAGGGGGGCCCGAAAGCCCTACTAAGCAGGTATATACAAAAGTATGAAGGCTATTGCTTAATGCATTGTAAGCTGCCCTGAGTCTCCGGAAAAGGACAGCATATAAATCGAACCAATAAATAAATAAATAAATATCTAAGAAGAAAAGTATTGAACAGGCTATCTTTTACTAATACCACTTTTCAGTTTGGATGTCACAATTATGATACATTGAGACAGTGATGAAATGTACAATTTGTTACTACTGGTTCTGTGGGAGTGGTTTGGTGGTGGGGGTGGGGGTAATGTGACTGGGTGGGCGTGGCCATTTTTTTTTTTAACTTTTAAAAGCATTTTTTCTACAACCTTAAGAGGTTGCAGTAAAAAGTGCTTTTAAAAGCCTCTGACGATCAGGCAACTCAGCTGGGATCGTCAGAGGCTTTTAAAGGCATTTTTTTCTACAACCTCTTCGGCTGAAGAGGTTGCAGAAAAAAATGCCTTTAAAAGCCTCTGACGATCCCAGCTGAGCTGCACGATCATCAGAGGCTCTTTTTTTTACTTTTAAAAGCATTTTTTCGGCTGAAGAGGTTGTGAAGAGATCGTGCGGTTCAGCTGGGCATGGGGGGGGTGGGCAGGAATTTTTGCTACCGGTTCTCCGAACCACCCACCGTCATCACTACCAGATCGGGCAATCCGGTCTGAACCGGGAGCATTTCACCCCTGCATTGAGAGTAATCCATTACATTAAAACAATATATCAAAGAAGATGTGGGGGTCCATGACTACTGGTGTATTTCAATAAACAAAGATCTCACTTTCTGAAAGTGGAAATAAAGCATTTCCATCAAGCTCTCCATTCACTCAAGTTTAATCAATCACGATTTAAGAAATAAGTTTTTAATTTTCAGAATTGTTGATTGAACAAGAATTCAACTGCTATCTTTGGGTGCATTAGCAGGAACTTAAAGTTACTAAAAGCCATTGTCCTCCTCCCATTTGGTGAAGTGAGTCCAGTTCTGGGCTCCACCAGAGTTTCACAGAGAGCAATTGAAGCAAATTCAGAGGGGAAGCCAAGATATTGAAGGATCTAGAAGCCCTTTGGTGAATAGTTAAAGAGTCTAGGCATGTAAACCCTACAGAAAGTTGTCTTAAGTTTTCAAATATCTGAAGAGGTGTCACATGGAAGAGGGAAAGGGTGTTTTTCTCTATTGTCCCAGATGATAGAACCAGAAGCTGAGGATTAAAATTACAAGGAATAGGTCCAGGCTAAGCCTCCACACCAACTTCTCAAGGTTTTATCTATCAGTCAGTGGAACAATTTATCAAACAAAGTGAAGAGACACTTGACCAGATCCTGCCTTGGGAAAGGATTGAACTAGCTGAGCCCCTTCGAATTCTGGGATTCTGTATTGTCCTTTTTCTTCCCTTCTTTTTGTCATAGTGCCCAATTTGCAAATTTGAGACCCCATCTACTTTCCCCCCCACTGATTATTAAATAAGTCATTTGAGCTTTAGAGATGAAAAATGTGATGGAAAGTAAGGCTTTATTATACTTTCATGTTGCCTTATAATGAGAACTCTTTGGGAGTGAAAAGCTCTATTTCCAGAAGGAGCTGTGCTAAAACAAGCATAGCTTTTCCTTCAGAAGGCATGAGGCTCTTTATTCTCAACCTTGTCTCAACTTTTTAAACTTAACCAAACAAAGGACTGGGTTTGAAGGCTATGAATATCAGTCATACTATAGATATAATCATTTTGGATTAGCACAGTAAGATTCAATGCATGTGGGACACAGACTGCATGATTAATTTCCAAGTTAAAATCAAAGAGTTAACAGTATAGTCAAAGCTTACTAAAATATCTAATACTATGAAACTGTAATACACTGTTGATTTTTCCAAGTTTTTCCAAACGCTTTAGCATAAGAATTACAATGAGAGGAGGTGGAAGTGGAGGTGGAGGTGGAAGGGGAAGAAGAAGAAGGAGGAGGAAGAGAAGAGGAAGAAAAGAAGGAGAAGAAGGAGGAGGAGAAGGAGAAGGAGAAGAAGGAAGAGGAGGAGGAGGAGGAGAGGAGGAAGAGGAAGAGGAAGAGGAAGAGGAAGAAGAAGAAGAAGAAGAAGAAGAAGAAGAAGAAGAAGAAGAAGAAGAAGAAGAAGAAGAAGAAGAAGAAGAAGAAGAAGAAGAAGAAGAAGAAGAAGAAGAAGAAGAAGACTTTATCATAAGGTTTTCTTTGGTAACTGTTATGAGACATAAATTAGGGTCTTAAATTCTAACCTAATATTTAGCCTTGATTAAATTCTAATTCAATATTTCAAGTCATAAAGGTAAGAAACTGAGTTATTTGGATGAGGGTTGCTGGGCTAGATTAAGCAATATCTAGTGATGGTGAGGTATGTTACAACTCCTGCTTAAACATCTAGGCTGATTTGGAAGGTGGGGGCATCTGGCTTACATCCCAATAATTTTAAAGTGAGTCCATATGGAAAACACCACCCTTACATATTTCACTTCATTAGGATTCATTAGAGCTTGATTAAAGATTTCATGACTCTTTCTTTTCTTTAAGAGTAGATTAACACACTTCCATACACTTGTAGATTCTGAACATGCACGCATACACACTTCTAATAGATGAATTAATCTGACAGGCAGTTTGAAAACCCCAGTATATCAATCATGTATTTTTTTTAAAAAATGGAGTCCTACAAAGCTATTTTCCAAGGCACCTGAAGGCCAGACAAGGAATAATGAATGGAAACTGAACAAGGAGAGATTCAACCTGGAAATAAGGAGAAATTTCCTGACAGTGAGAGCAATCAACCCATGGAATAGAAGTTGCCTTCGGAAGTTGTGGGAGCTTCATCGCTGGAAGCTTTCAAGAAGAGACTGGACTGCCATTGGTCAGAATTTCTTTCAAGAAGAGACTGGACTCTACATTGGTGTAGAGTCTCCTGCTTGGGTGGGGGGTTGGACTAGATGACCTACAAGGTCCCTTCCATCTCTGTTCATCTAATCCAGGGGTGGGCAAATATGGCCCCTTTAAGGGCCACATTTGCCCACCCCTGATCTAATCTAATCTTGTAAAACAAGTGAGATTCAGAACCAGTGCAAATGGCACACCCTCTGTGCAGAAAACCAATCACGGAGCTGATCTTCAAAGAATAAATAATGGCAAGCATACTAAAACAGTCATCTCGGTAATAATATTTTTTTTAAAAAAAAAAAAAACTCCCATTACACCCACTATCTCTATGTTAAGGCAAGGCCATTCCTCAACGTATTAGGTCGGAAGTTATCAGTCCTGGGATTGCGGTATATAACATTAGATCAGGCGTTTGTGCAAATGATTAGGAATCAGAGTCTAATTTGGTGAGCTTTCACCTGAATGTGAATTTATCCTGTTTACACTGTTTAAATGCAGTGATATCTATTTTTATTTTATTTATTTATGTACCCATTATGAAGCCACTTAGGTATAAACCCACGCAAAACTGCATGCAAATATGCAGATATTTCAGAAGTCTCTATAAGCAGGCAGAGAAAGAGAGTGAGAGCGAGCGAGAGAGAGAAAGAGAGAGAGAGAACATCCTTGTTAATAGAAATGTATACAAAAATCACATTAATTTTAAAACGAGCATTTTCCCCATAATGCAAAACACATCCAGAAATAGCAAAGAAAGAACAAATGCTGGAAAAATGAGTAAATGATTGATTTGGGCATATTTGCCTATTGTTGCCTGCAATTCGATCTGAAGTTAAGAACATTGGGAAACGTTTTGCAAGATTCCTCTGGAAGGCACTCTTTTTGCAACCAAGCGAGAGACCAAAAACTCGTTTGTCATGCTTAATACTGCCTCTTTAAGATTTAACTAGTTTATTTATTAACATATAAGAGAAGTCCACATATCTTAACATTGCTAAGGTTTAGAAACAGTGCCATAAACCATCATTTCTCCTCTGTTCTAAGCTTATGGTAGTTGTCCTCCGATATTCAGTCGCTTGTTTATTCCTGTTATTCTTATTGCTCATGTTGCCAGTATATCTTGCCATATCTGTTGTTGCTCAATCATTGGTATTTGTTTTGTAGATGGCAAGGCAACTTATTAATGGACATTTAACCTGTGAATAAGGGGTAGGTTCTACTTACCTTTACTACTGGTTCGCAAAGGGGCCGTGCGCACATGCTCGCTTCCCTCACGCATGCGTGCGCTCTTCTGTGCAAGCAGAAGACTGTGACCCTATGACATCAGGGTCAGTGGGCGGAGCCTCCCACCAGTTTTACTACCGGTTCTATAGAACCGGTGCAAACCAGGGGCAACAGGACAGGACAGTAGAGTCCCTTAAACAGAAGGGTCAAAACAAACCATTCAGATAGTGGTGAAATCCTCCTCGGGTTGCCACCAGTTCGCTGCCCACTCATGTGTGGTACGTGTCAAATGCACGCTATGCATGCATGCATGCACAGTGCACACTAAACAGAAACTGCGCATGCATGCACTATGGGCACCAAACACACACTTCACATGGAAAAAGGAGCGGTTTGAAGGTAAGTAGAACAGCGAGGGTTGGGGACAGCTCTGCCGCACGATTTAGATTCACTAGAAAGCAGGATGTCTGCCTCTTCTTTTGCCCTCAATCTTTCCCAGCATTAGGCTCTTCTCCAGGGAGTCCTTCCTTCTCATTAGGTGACCAAAGTATTTGAGTTTCATCTTCAGGATCTGGCCTTCTAAAGAGCAGTCAGGGTTGATCTCCTCTAGGACTGACCGGCTTGATCACCTTGCAGTCCAAGGGACTCGCAGGAGTCTTCTCCAGCACCAGAGTTCAAAGGCCTCCATTCTTTGGCGCTCAGCCTTCCTTATGGGCCAATTTTCACAGCCATACATTGCAACTGGGAAAACCATAACCTTGACTATACGCACTTTTGTTGGCAGATTGATGTCTCTGCTTTTTAGTATGCTGTTTAACTTTGCCATAGCTTTCCTCCCCAGGAGCAAGCGTCTTCTCATTTCTTGGCTGCAGTCCCCATCTGCGCTGATCTTGGAGCACAGGAAAATAAAATCTGTCACTACCTCCATTTCTTCCCCATCTATTTGCCAGGAATTGAGAGGGCCGGGAGCCATGAAAGTCAGAGAGCGGGTAGAAATTCCATGGTGACTTTAGGAAATTTTTCATCACAATCTCCAAAAGTCTAAATCTACACAGGATGAAAGAATACAAAGAAGTCCAGGCAGATGGCTCTTTAGCCTCTGTTTAGTAGTGCCAGAGAAGGGAAGTTTATCCATTTCCCCAAGAAACACACATTCCACTGTCAAACTACTCTTAGCATTAGGAGGTTTTTCTTAACATGCAACAGGGATCTAGCCTTCCCGGAACTTGAAATCATTATTTCATGTCCTACATTCTTGCAGAGCTGAGAAAATGCCATGGTCTCCTTTTCTGTGATACCCTTTGGGTATTTAACAATATTATGTTATATCCACCATTTGGTTTTTCTCGTGAACTAACTTGAAAATAAGTTTCCTTTGTCTGAATTTATCCTAAATCTTAATTTCCAGTTCCTTGGTCATCCTTGTCCTTCTTTCTGATATTTGGCTTAGGCCCGGGGTACTTGCAGGAGCATCTTCTGCCATCCTCCCATCGTCCCGTACGCTCTCACAGAGCGGGCCTCCTCAGGGTGCTGTCGGCTAGACAATGTCGGCTGGCGGCCCCCAGGGGGAGAGCGTTCTCTGTGGGAGCGCCGACCCTCTGGAATGATTTGCCCACCGGGCTTAGGACAGCCCCTGACCTCCTCTCCTTCCGCCACGAACTGAAGACGTGGCTCTTTCATCAAATGGACTGACCCGTCTAGGGACTTTTACATTGTTATAATTTTAATTAATTTTAACTGGATTTTAATTTACATTTAAATTTAAATTGTTGAAGTTATTCTTTGTAAACCGCCCTGAGTCCTTTGGGAGAAGGGCGGCATATAAATTGCATAAATAAAATAAAAAATAAATAAATAAAATAAATTTGTCTGAATTATTATGGTGTGATGTGAAGAATCAAACACACTGCAAAATATAATGTGACTATTACTTTCCCGGATTTGAAAACTATCCTTTTATAAATGCTGCCTGAAACTTGGTTTGCCGTTCCCCCACCCCACCCCCCTTTTTTTTTACATACTGCTTCCTCGTATTCATCCTGCAATCAAATATCATTTCAAGATCATTTTCAACCTTAATACAGTCAGGCCAGGTAATTTGTATTCCCTTTCATTTGGGAATTTTGTGCCTTGTAGCTTTCAGAATATTAGGACACATTGGTCTCTGCATAATCCCAAGGCTCACTGCTGGAACTGGGTAGAAATGAGATAGAACTGACTAAGTAGTCTTTTTTGTATCTTAAATGAGTTCACTAACTGCAGATGCCATGAATCTGCAAGCTTGAAAAAGCAGAAGAATATAGCTGCTATTTTTCTTCCACTTTTTGGGGGGCAATGAGGTTCTTCAATGAGATATTTTCCATAGCTTTACTGTCTGTACTATTCATTTTGGGAGATTGCAGAATAGGTAGAATATGTTAGGAAGTGTGAGGGACGGTGTCTGGGCTATGGTTTATGATATGCTATGGATTCCAAGGTTTTGAAAGTTGGACCAGAAGGAAGGCTGAGCACCAAAGAATTGAGGCCTTTGAACTATGGTGCTGGAGAAGACTCCTGCGAGTCCCTTGGACTGCAAGGCGATCAAACTGGTCGGTCCTAGAGGAGATCAACCCTGACTGCTCTTTAGAAGGCCAGATCCTGAAGATGAAACTCAAATCCTTTGGCCACCTAATGAGAAGGAAGGACTCACTGGAGAAGAGCCTAATGCTGGGAATGATTGAGGGCAAAAGAAGAAGGGGACGGCAGAGAACAAGGTGGCTGGATGGAATCACTAAGCAGTAGGACCAGATTCTCTGAGGTTAATCACCAGACATGACCTGGAAGAAGTGATGAACTTGAATATCAAGGAGTCAAAGCCAGGAAGTGGAAAGTAACAGCTAGGAGTGTCATTTTATTATTTTTAAATCAAGAGCTGGGAAATATATTCAAAGGGAACAAGGAATTATCATTCTTGAGCTGGGCTCAGAGTGGAGTGAGGGATCCAGGAATCCTAAGAGAAGATCCTTTTCTGCTGTGGATCCAAACTGCCTTGGAAAAGTCCCCTTTTGCTTCAAGGCTGCCCATTTGTTAAGCAGTCTTATCTGAGCAGGCTTATTTTTCTTCCGTTGATTTAATGTTCCTGCTGCTCGTTTTTCAACCCTTTGAGTTTATTTTTATTTTATTTTTTACTCTTGGGGATTATCTCAAGCCTTGAACATTTTTACAGAAAGACGGGTTATCAATGTTAATAATTACGGTACATAAATAAAAACAAAAGCTCTTTTCCAAGAGGTGGATTCAATGAATTTGAAATGCATTGTTTTCAGGTGCTTTCACATTCTGAGTTTTGCTGTCTCTGCAAATGCATGTATTTCCCCCCCCTCTCCCTCCCCTTCTCCTTGTTGAAAACCCTTTTCTTATAGACAATCATCTGTTCCTTTTCTTTCTCTCAGTATGTTAGAGTACTAAATTGGTGTATTATTTCCTTTGCCCTGATCTGGAGAAATAGAAGACTTGCTATTGATTATCTGCTCTTCCCTGCCTGGAGAGGGGGAAAAAAAAACCTCTTGCATTTATCACCCCTCCCTCTCCCCACTTGCTGAGATGTGTCTGTATAACTGAAACAGCAGCTGAATCTCACCTGTGCAACCTTCGCCGTGCAAAATTTCACTTACTTTTGTTTTAAGTTGTAGGAAGTTAGCACCCCCCGCCCTCTCCTAGACAAATGAAATAGTCGAGGAAATATTGGAAAGGCAGAATGTTATACCTCCCTGGATGAGAAATGGAGAAACATGTTTTTTTAGGAAGGAAGCAGACTCACTCTTAATAGCCCCCATCATCCTCAATAGCCCACAGCAGATGTCAGCACTTAAGGGATAAAGAGATAGCTAGGTCTCGCAGGGATTCGGGAGAACCTCTAGCTAAGATTGTTTTCTTGCAGACGTTTCGTTATCCGACTAGTCTGTAGAGATTCTCAGTCATCCAGGTCATGGTTGTCCCAAAGGTGCAACTTAGAACTACGCCGACTTCAGTCTGACCCAATGGTGGGTTGTCCCCGGTTCGCACCAGTTCTATAGAACCGGCAGTAAAACCAGCGGGAAGCTCCGTCCACTGACCCCGACATCACTAAAACGCTTCTGCGCATTTATTTATTTATTGGTTCGATTTATATGCCGCCCTTCTCCGGAGACTCAGGGCGGCTTACAATGCATTAAGCAATAGCCTTCATACTTTTGTATATACCTGCTTAGTAGGGCTTTCGCCCCCCCCCCCCAAAGCGGTGTTCTTTTTTATACAAAGTCAGCTTATTGCCCTCCAAAACCGGATCCTCATTTTACCTACCTCGAAAGGATGGAAGGCTGGGTCAACCTTGAGCCTGGTGAGATTTGAACTTGCAGTAATTGCAGGCAGCTGGTGTTACTTAACAGCAGTTTAGTCTGCTGCGCCACCAAGGCTCTTGCATGAGCGCGGCCCCGATTCAAACCATTAGTAAAGGTAAGTAGAACCCACCCCTGGTCTGACCTAAGCATAGTACATAAAATTATCTGCCACAATGTCCTTCCTGCCAATGACTACTTCAGCTTCAACCACAATATACGAGCAAATAATAGATACAAACTTAAAGTGAACCGTTCCAAACTCAATTGCAGAAAATACGACTTCAGCAACAGAGTGGTCAATGCCTGGAATGCACTACCTGACTCTGTGGTTTCTTCCCCAAACCCCCAAAACTTTAACCTTAAACTGTCTACTGTTGACCTCACCCCATTCCTAAGAGGTCTGTAAGGGACGTGCATAAGCACACCAGCGTGCCTACCATCCCTGTCCTAATATTCCTTTTTACTTACTCTTTTCATGTATTCAAATTAGGTTTATACTTTTACCTGTTATCTTATATATGTTTGACAAATAAACTTATGACTATGAACTGGACTTTCTTGTTTTTCCTTTCCAAGACGTTTTGCTTCTCATTTAAGAAACTTCTTCAGCTCTGACAGGAGAGTGGGGAATGGAAGGATTGATATTCCTTGCAGACAGCTGTTAATTTTTTTCCCTCTGGAAATCCATTCCTACTCCCACACCATTCAAAGGGTATTCATCCCAAACTGTATAGCTAAAGTTGCCTCCTGAAAAAAGCACCTTTTGGATTATCCAACTACCAGTAGATAACATATCAGCACTAGGGAGTGTGGCGTTTGCTCCCTGTTTATATTCAGTATCTTGAGCTGCCAGTCTTGGTGGGGGTTAATTTTGCCCTTGATAGTTCCTTAGTTAGGATATTGTTTTCTGTTTGGTTGTTTGCCTGAAGAATCTACTGAATATAAATAGGGCAGGGGTGGGCAAATATGGCCCCTTTATGACCTGCGGACTTCAACGCCCAGAATTCCTTAGCCAGCTTGGCTGTCTCAGGAATTCTGGGAGTTGAAGTCCACAGGTTGTAAAAGGGCCACATTTGCCCACCCCTGAAATAGGGAGTAAAGCAGTGGTGGGTTGCCGCCGGTTCAGACTGGTTCGCAAGAACCGGTAGTAAAACCAGTGGGAGGCTCCGCCCATTGACCCAGATGTCATCATAGGTGATCTGCGCAGGCGCAGAAGAGTGCGGGCACAAGCGAGCGAAGCAAGCGGGCACACAGGCACGATGCAAACCGGTAGTAAAGGTAAGGAGAACCCACCCCTGGAGTAAAGCCCACACTCACTAGCACTGATGATGTTTCCTAATGGGGCAATGAAATGTCTGTAAGCTCAGAAGGCACCAAGGACTCCATAATGTGAGAAAAGGAAGAACTGGGTATGATTCAGTCAAGCTAGCATCCTACGTCCTAGCTCAGATTTACTTGAACTACGATGATGTTTGTCCACCGTGTTTGAAGAGGACCTTGACATCTAACAGGTCATGGGCTGTCCACGATGTGTCCACCGGTGGCTGGTATACTGCTGGTGTACAGTATACCGAATATACTGAACTATACTGCACAGACGAACATGGAGGCTGGAATATTAATAGTCCTTAACAGCAATGAGAAAATGTCGCTGTCATAATTTAGAATGATTTGCTTCCCAAATTATAAAGCTAATGTTTTACAATTGGGCAAAAGATCCCTGTTGTTACACCGTTCCAAAACCGCAATGACTTTAAATCACAACAATGCAAAGTCATCGGAAACATTTTCAATCATGCCTCTCGTTATTTCCTTTAATTTATTTAAAGACTCTTGGCAACTTAGGAGCCTTTGAACGTTATGGATGTCGGCTCCCATCAGCATCATCCATCATAGCTAATTGCAGGGGACTATAGGGAATGTAGTCTAAAACCTTGGTATGACACCAGGTTGCCTATCTTCCTGCCTCATTTTTTCCCCCTTCAAAATAGGGTTGGATTTGCCCCTGAACAAATCACAGGTTTATGGATCGTCTTTGCTTTCTTTCTAGGAGTTTTCTATGTTTATTAGCAGGGCTAGATATATATTTCAAAATTAGAGATGGGCCAGGTTGACTTGAGGATGAATTTACACTGTTTAAATGAGCCTCACCATCATTGAAGGCTGAACTGGCAAACAATGCAATTTTATAACAGAAGAGCTGAAACTCAGGTTCAGAACGTGAGGCTTTATGCATGGATTCAAGATAGTTGGACAGTAAAGCACATGGTGACTGTGCTCTATATTTGCTCTGTGGTGCTTTATATAATGCAGGATTTCTAAGGAAACTTCTTTGTGAAGTCAGAAGCCTCACTGGAAAGAAACACATGTCCTAGTGGTCTAACTCAGATCAGGCAAGAGAAGGACATCAGTGAAGTTTACTTTTTGATGAAGCACTTGATTGGCATCAATGCTGGAACTTCCCATAAAATATTATATCCTTTATATCCGCAGTCTCTGGAGGCCTTATGGAGGCCAGAAATGGGCCCATTTCCAGCCTTCTCAAACTTCCGGTAGGCCCGTTTTTCGCCCTCCCCGAGGGTCCATGTGTGCCCTGCATTTACCTGCATCCAAAACAGGTCGCATGGGGACTCCTGGAAAGTGCTGGGTGGGGTGAGCAGGGCCAGCCAAGAGTGGGATTTGGGGGTTCTCTGAATTGCACAGAATCTTAGCTAGAGTTTCTCCTGAACCCCTGCAAACCCTCAGCAGCCCACTCCTGCCCCCAACTCAGAACTTCATCAGTGGTGGGTTTCAAAAATTTTTACTATTGGTTCTGTGGGTGTGGCTTGGTGGGCATGGCTTGGTGGGCGTGACAAGGGAAGGATACTGTAAAATCTCCATTTCCACCGCAATCCAGGGGAAGAATACTGTAAAATCTCCATTCTGTCCCGATCAGCTCCATTCCCTCCAGATCAGCAGGCAGAGAATAGATGGGGGCGGGGCCAGTCAGAATTTTTACTATTGGTTCTCCGAACTACTCAAAATTTCTGCTACTGGTTCTCCAGAACTTGTCAGAACCTGCTGAAACCCACCTCTGAACTTCATGTACCCCTGCAGTAAACTTAATAAGTAGACTTCCAACAATCAAGTGTTCAAGATTGACTTTAAACTTGAAAGCAGACAAAATGTTTCCTTAGCAATGGGAAAGTTCATTTCAGGTAAGAATCTGTTTCGTATTGTTGCATTTCATAAAATAAAAGGTATGGAACAACAGTCAACTCTTGGACAAAGAAACCGCATCTTTCCGCTTTGGAATTAATATATTACCAAATATATATTTTTTTTAAAGAACTCAGTTTAATTTTGAAAGATGACTCTCAAAACCTTCTTAGAATCTATTCTTCCTTATGATCTGGTTCAGCCCCTTTCAGTGAATTTTACATAAGCTGGAAAGGGATTAAACGATGTAGATACCTGTTTCTACTTTCTCAAGCTGTCAGCTTGTTTCTAAATATCATATTAAAGGTAGGGATGTCAGTAAAAAAAAAAAAATCTTCTCAGTGCTCTCTTTTTAAATATTTTTTTAATCCCGATTTATTACTTTATAAGTAACTCAAGGACAGCAAACTTACATAATACTCCATCATTCCTCCCTCTATTTTCCTCACAACAGCAATCCTGTGAGCTGAATTGGGCTGAGTGAAAATAACTGGGTCAAAGTCACCTAGACAGTTTTTCATGCTTAAAGCAGTACTAGAACTCTCCTGGTCTTCTGGTTATTGGTCCAAGGTCACTCAGTCAGCTTTCATGCCTAAGGCAGGACTAGAACTCACCATCTCCTAGTTCAGGGGTCGGCAACCTTAAACACTCAAAGAGCCACAAAGGTCCTAACCAGAAGCCCCCATTCAATTCTGGAGCCGACCGGAAGTCCAGTTCCCCCACCATAGAGTCTCCTCCTAGCACGGCATCCTTTTTCCTCTGCCGATTGGAAGTCGGTTCCCCCATCATAGAGTTTCCTCCTAGCCAGCATCCTTTTTCCTCTGCTGACCGGAAGTCCGGTTCCCCCACCATAGAGTCTCCTCCTAGTGCGGCATCCTTTTTCCTCTACCTGTCCTAACCAAAAGCCCTCTCAATTGTGGAGACGACCAGCAACAGGGAGCCACAGCAGAGGGATGAAAGAGCCACATGCGGCTCCAGAGCGACGGGTTGCCGACCCATATCTTAGTTTCTAAGCCAGTATCTTTACCACTACATAAAATGGTTTCCCCCAATGTTAATATTAATTCATTAATACTAATGCAAATGAACCCAATTTATACTTCTCAGAATTCTATCTGGGAAAAAAAAACAGGTTTGGTTAAATGCCAATATCCCCACTCTTTCAAACTGGGCTATTTAACTTATCATCCCCCCACAAAAAAAAGAAAGAAAAGTGCAATAAAAATGAGCACATTAGGAGAAAAAGTTGCACAACAAGCTGTAAGATAAAACACTTGTAAAAAAGTTTATATTCAGAAAAAGTGCATGCAGAAATCCATATATGAAAGGAAAGTACCTATAAAGGTGCATTCTTTAAAAGGCATTCGCAGGAAAATATATGTCTTTCCACTTGGTTTACCATATTTTTCATCCCTCCATGCATTCTCTATCTATGACCATTGACCATTTCCATTTGCCAATGAGGCTGCTTTTAAGGTTTTTCTCGGGTTTTGTTTGATTTTGCCAAGAATGATAGAGAAAGCACATATGAATTAATGATGTGAAGACAAACATCTCCTGCATTATTTTATTATCAGTTCTCCGTGAATGTAATGAAAAAGAATTTGTCATCAATATTCCTTTCGAGAGGAAAGAGACTCTTTCTGGAATATGTTGTTTTTCCATTTATCTATACCAAAGTCGACATAGATTGGGTTGAACAGCCTGTCTTTCACTTGCAAACTTTTCTCCGCTAGTTTGAAGTCTTTCTGGTTTCCAAATGCCTCAATTCAGTCCTGATGGGAGAAAGGAGGAGCAAATACCTTCTCTAGGGATTTTGTCAAAGAAATCTTACACAAGCAGGAAAGCATCAAAAGATTTAGATACATCACACACACAAAAAAACCCCAAATCTGCCATCCATAACCCCTTCCACACCATTCTCCATAAAAAAAAAATGGGAAAAACGCTACAGAGGCGCTGAGAATAAGTTAGAACAGAGACTCCTAAAGGAGATACAGTTTTAACAAGCAGGAAGGCAGATGAAACTGAAAAGTTGAAAACTTTTGAAAACCGCATTCCTTGTTATTTTAATTGTAAAAGAATTTATAGCAAAAGAAGGGCTTGAACCAAGAGTCTCTAGTTCACTGCTACAAATCGTCTAGATAAATGTTTTGCATTTTCCTTTACTCAAATGTAAGTCTGCAATTTAAAGATTATTTATATCCAGCTTTGTTATTCTCAGTAGATGAACAAATAGTAAACCACTAAGGTTGGGAAATAGGCTAAATGCAGTGGTTATCCTTCATATTAAGAGCAAAAAACAACAACAACAACAGTCAGGCGATATCCAAATACCACTAACGAGTCTAAATGGGGAGTTTAGTGCTGCTGTAAAATGGCAATTCAGCCAAAAAAAAAAACCCCTACACTTAAATGCCATTAGAGACTGTGACTTAAACTCCTAAAATGAAGGATTACCGAGTGAAAACAAGAAGGCCATAATTAACAGTTTGTGGGGTAAAAAAAAACAGCAACACAATATGGCATCTTTAAGAAAAGAGTGCAGGGAAAGAAACACAAGTCAAGTGTTTAGGGAGGAAAATATCCCACTGGAGCAAAGAGGAAAGGGCAGAGTGGTAACACTGATTTAAATCAGCTATAAAAACAGAGCTGATTTAACACAACAACAAAACAAGAAACTCTGGTTGTTTCATAGCCCAGGTTACAATGCCCAGAATAACAGCAGTCTGGATCAATATTATAGGGTTTTAACAAGCACCTAGGACAGGGATCGGCAACCTTAAATACTCAGAGAGCCACAAAAGGTCCTAACCAGAAGCCCGCATTCAATTCTGGAGGCGACCGGAAGTCCGGTTCCCTCATCATAGTCTTTTCCTAGCATGGCGTCCTTTTTCCTCTGCTGACCAGAAGTTTGGTTCACCCGCCATAAAGTCTCTTCCTAGCATGGCACCCTTTTTCCTCTGCCGACTGGAAGTTAGTTCCCCCACCATAGAGTTTTCTCCTAGCGTGGCATCCTCTTTCCTCTACCTGTCCTAACCGAAACCCCTATCAACTGTGGAGCCGACCAGCAACAGGGAGCCACAGCAGAAGGATGAAAGAGTCACATGCGGCTCCAGAGTCACGGGTTGCTGACCCCTAACCTAGGGGGTAAAATGGGAGGCTTTCTACCATTTTTAGTGAAAGGGGATACTCCATGGAGGAAAACCCACTCACAAGTAAAAGTAGGGAATCTTGCAATCTCCATATATGCAGAAAGTCCTCTTTGGATGATTTTAATGGTCTTCAACATCTGTAAAGGTGAAAGGGATCCATCTGGTATCATAAACCCAAGTAATTGAAGGCCTTATATCATAAGCTAAACCTTGAAGTTGGCTAGATAGTTAACTGGCAGTTACTTAAGCAGTAACATAAGAGTTGCATGGCTAGATTACTACCTGGCAACCACCTGAAGATTTCAGAGAAGGATAAGAAAGCCTTACTGTAATCTGAATGTGTTAGAATATTCATGAACTGGAATAGAGGCATGGTAACAAGGTCAGCCAATGAATAGGCATAGCAACAGATCAGCCAATGGGAGCTGAAACAGTTTGAAGTCTGGGCGTGGCTTATCTTCGGAGTCTCTCTGCTGAGAATTGAAACTGAAACTAGTCTGCTCTGCTAGTGTTTTGCTCATAACTGCTACCACATTGGAAGAATCTGCTGTTGGTATTGTACATTTATTCATGTGTTATTATGTATATAAAGAGAAGTTAATGAATCCTGCAGAATCAGTTATCAGTGTGTTCTTTCTGGATGTGTGTGTGTTGCAACAAACTCTGATAGAACATGAGATGGTCAATGTATGGATAATGGTATCTAAGCTATCGCTGTCCAGGAAAAGGTGTAGCTAGCATACCAACCAAATTAGTTAACAGTGCTTATTATCATAGTAGTCAATTGTATCTCCTATGACAACAATGGGACAAGGAGCATCCAAAATCTATCTGACTGGGAACTTTCAGTTCCATTTAATACAGCAATCTCAGCATGTCCCGTAACTGGGGACCAGTCTGTCTTGTCAAGATTCAATCTCCGTTTACAAGCCACTTTTAATTCAAATATCATGGAAATGTAGAGCTGAGCACCATCATCTTAATGACAACACCCCAGCCAAAACATTAGATGCCACTTCTAAGAAGTATATCTAGATAACTTTAGGGACAAAATCATAATTTGAAAAACCCATAGCATATCTGCCAGATGCAGAAGTAGAGCTAATCAATATTTTCTGAGGCTGCCCCTTCTGCAAGAGCAGAAGGATCATTATCTGCATCTTAATTTATAAAGGCAGTATGGAAAAAGGTACTTAATTATCATATTCTGTAGCCTATTTCTTTTCTTCCAGTCAATCATATCTGATTCTTGGAGACTTTCTGAACAAGTGCCTACAGTTTACTTGGCAAAGTTTTTCAGAAGTGGTTTACCATTGCCCCCTTCCTAGGACTGAGAAAGAGTGACTGGCCCAAGATTACCCAGTTAGCTTTGTACCTATGGTAGGACGAGAACTCACACTATCTCAGTTTCTAGCTTGATGCCTTAACTATAACGCCAAACTGGCTCTCGGCCCATATCATACTGAACTATAAATAGCAATAGCAATAGCACTTAGACTTATATACCACTTTACAGTACTTTATAGCTCTCTCTAAGTGGTTTACAGAGTCAGCCTATTGCCCCCAACAATCTGGGTCCTCATTTTTACTGACCTCGGAAAGGTGGAAGGCTGAGTCAACCTTGAGCCTGGTGAGATTCGAACTGCCAAATTGCAGGCAGCCGGCTGTCAACAGAAGTAGCTTGCAGTACTGCAATCTAACCACTGCACCACCGCTCTTTAAATAACAACTTCCAAACTATACTCAATGTTCTTACACAATATGTTATGCTAAAAAAGCAAACAAACCATAATTTTATGGCAGAGAAAAGAGAGGAGGAATAGAGAGAGGGCTTAATTTCAGTTTTGGTCACCACGGTGTAAAAAAGAAGTGGAGATTCTAGAAAGAGTGCAGAGTGCAGAGAAGAGCAACAAAGATGATTAGGGGACTGGAGGCTAAAACATATGAAGAATGGTTGCAGGAACTGGGTATGTCTAGTTTAATGAAGAGAAGGATTAGGGGAGACATGATAGCAGTGTTCCAATATTTCAGGGGCTGCCACAAAGAAGAGGGAGTCAAGCTATTCTCCAAAGCACCTGAGGGCAGGACAAAAAGCAATGGGTGGAAACTAATCAAGGAGAGAAGCAACCTAGAACTAAGGAGAAATTTCCTGACAGTGAGAACAATTAATCAGTGGAACAACTTGCCTCCAGAGGTTCTGAATGCTCCAACACTGGAAGTTTTTAAGAAGATGTTGGATAACCATTTGTCTGAAGTGGTGTAGGGTTTCCTGCTTAAGCAGGGGGTTGGACTAGAAGACCTCCAAGGTCCCTTCCAACTTTGTTATTCTATTCTATTCTATTCTATTCTATTCTATTCTATTCTATTCTATTCTATTCTATTCTATTCTATTCTAATTTCAACATAGGCATTTGCCTAAATACGATTTGATATGATGATCTTAACAAGTGTGAAAACAACACAGTAACTGCAGTTTTATACAAGCGCAGAATTCTCAAGTGACACTATGCCATATGGGGTGTGTTTGGTTTCATTTTAGTATGTTGTCTGAATCCAGGTTTTGTGGTTTGTTAATGAACCATAACTTATTTAACAAGCCACTGCTTCCATGTTATAGCTTCCAACATGCATCTGGCAACAAATCTGATCTGAAGCACAACAACAACATATTTATCACTATTTGTTTTTGGCAACTTTTTTTTTTGACAATCACGCCATATCTGCATATATATACCTTCTCCTTCTAGTGTGTGATGTTAAATTAGAAATTCCCAGTTGATTCCAGGTGAGGCGCCTCTTTGAATGGAGACGCTTCAACGCTCCATTCCTTGTGAGGCTTCATCCAACAGCTTCATCAAAAGGAGAATCTTAAAAGTTGTGCCAAAGTGGGGGAGAAGTGAAGTAGCAGCAAACAACACATTGTACACATGCTTCTAATTATGGCTGGCTGGCATTTATAGGTCTTCTGCCAGCAGTGGCATCCAAAAATCACAAATGTAACTGGATCAGTGAGCATTTGGCTTTCACGAGCTGTCAATTAAGCATAAGATGATGGATTTCAGCTCTCTTTTTTCAAAGAGTATATGTCCGTCCAAGTGTTTCGAACCCAGCTTCCTACTCCTCTCTCTCTCCCTCTCTCCCTCCCTTCCCCCCCCTCTCTCTCTCCCTCCCTCCCTCCCCCCCTCTCTCTCTGCAATGCAGTAACAAAGATTGGCACTTTCACTCACATTCTGGGGCAAAAGGAACTTTATTGTGCCCAGTTCACTTAAAATTGCTGTTTGCTCTTTCCCCCTTCGGTCCTATTTTCAATTCATCCAGTTATTTAAAGTGACCTTTCAAATAAGGAGAATGGGGGGAGGCTAATTAAAAAGCATATTTGGATTTTTTTAAAGCACCATAAACGTACTCGGAAAGACCTGCCAGTGAACAAATGACAGTACACATTTTAAAACCGCAAAGGAATGCAAAAGTCATGAGCATCTAATTGTACAAAAGCTCACAATGCTTTTTGTTAGCAGTTAGCAAACACAACTGTAGGATCCTGGCACAGGGAAGGGATGGTGGTGTAAGATTTTGCATTTACCTTTTCTTGGGATAGGAATGTGGTTCCCTGCTGAATTGCTTACACAAACCATAATTATCATTGTTTCACTTGTGGAAGAATCAATTAACAGGGATGAGAAGGAAAAAATGTACTTCAAAAAACAGGGGAGACAATTGCAACTGTTCTTTGTTGAATTCCTCAAAGAGCTTCCTTGCCATTTCTTCCTTGTCTAATTATTAAGAACCTTTTAATGTTCATTGATTTCAACATAAACACATTGATTTTCCCAACTACAAATCAGTATAAATACCAGGCTGTTCTACTCTATAAAGGCGGTACATGGAGAGCAGAAGGAATTTTCTTTGAAGCTCTTTTCTTCTGCCAGCTTTGATCTTTCATTTTAATAACTTAAAGCAAAGAAAGGAAACAGTACCACTAAATACCTGGCATCGTTTCACTGTACTAGATAGAAATTACATCCACATTTGTATTTTCTGGCCAGTCTGCCAAAACCCATGCATAAATACAAGATGGTAGGAGAAGGAGGAAAATCAGTTTATTTCCTTGCGTTTTCTGAGCTTAAAAAGGATTTGCAAAACAAACAAACCTGTTAATATAGGTAGACGTGTATATATCTACCCTGGCAATTTTTCTGTAATCTGAAGTTATTTTGCTTTCTACAGACGCATTCACATGGGTTATGTTGTTGTTGTTGTTTTCTCTGCTGTATTAAAATGACTTGCCAGAAATTTGCAGGCTAATCACTAAAGACAGTTGGCTGCTTTTGTGCACTTGGAGATGAGATATAGCTCTTTCGGGCAGCCCGTTTCATATATATTTATAGAAAAAGTAACTGCTTTCCCTTTTCTTCCCTTTCTTGCAGACACACAGACAACGCAAATGCCTGCTGAGTGGGAAGCGTAAAGCATTTTGAAAAGACCAAAAGCTGAGAAAGGCAATTAATGCTCATCTTCCACAATAGAATTCATCTCTCAAATGTTGTAGTTAAAGATAAAAAGTTTGGAACCTTAGCATTTTGGAATTGGTCAAACCCAACCATCTTCTAGCTGGAAAAACGAGGCACAGCTTTAGTAGAAACAGGGGTGAAATCTACTTACCTTCCTTACCGATTTGCACAAACTGGTCTAAACCGACTGAATAGAGGGGTGAAATCCAGCAGGTTCTGACAGGTTCTGGAGAACCGGTAGTGGAAATTTTGAGTAGTTCAGAGAACCGGCAAAGACCACCTCTGGCTGGCCCCAGAGTGGAGTGGGAATGAGGATTTTGCAGTATCCTTCCCCTGGAGTGGGGAGGGAATGGGGATTTTGCAGTATTCTTCCCCTGGAGTGGGGAGGGAATGGGGATTTTGCAGTATCCTTCCCCCAGGAGTGGGGAGGGAATGAGGATTTTGCAGTATCTTTCCCCTGGAGTGGGGTGGGAATGAAGATTTTGCAATATCCTTCCCCCAGGAGGGGAGGGAATGGAGATTTTGCAGTATCTTTCCCCAGGAGTGGGGAGGGAATGGAAAGTTTGCAATATCCTTCCCCCAGGAGTAGGGAGGGAATGGGGATTTTGCAGTATTCTTCCCCAGGAGTGGGGAGGGAATGGGGATTTTGCAGTATCCTTCCCCTGGAGTGGGGAAGGAATGGAGATTTTGCAGTATCCTTCCCCCTGGAGTGGGGAGGGAATGGAGATTTTGCAGTATTCTTCCCCTGGAGTGGGGAGGGAATGGAGATTCTGCAGTATCCTTCCCCTGCCACCCCCACCAAGCCCACAGAACCGGTAGGGAAAATTTTTGGATTTCACCCCTGAGTTAAAGATAAAAAGTTTCGAACCTTAGCATTTTGGAAGCAGTCAAACCCAAACCATCTTCTAGCTGGAAAAACGAAGCACAGCTTTGGTAGAAATAATGCACCAGTGAGATACTTCACAGAAAAACAAGGAACCAATGAACAGAACCAATGGCCGGAAAAAGAAAGGACGTCGATTAAACACTAGGAGAATCTTACGAATGCCAAGGGCTAGTCAACACTGGAGCCAACCACCTTCAGAGCTAATGGCTTCTCCTTCCCGGTAGCTGTTTCAGCAGAAATTGGATAGCCACCTGACAGAGAAGCTGTAGTTACATTCAACATTGAATTAGGAACTAACCAGGCAAAATTGTCTCCGACTAATCTTCTAATTTAATTCCAGAAATTAACAATGTGGCTTCAAGTTTGGAGCCCACAAACCCACATGCAAGTGAATGAGTGAAGGAAAAAAACCCCTTCTCTATTCCCATGAGGCCAAACTAACTCCAGCACGTAACAGTACCTTCCAGAGCTGGGATTCACTTAAATTCCCCATTGGTTCGCCGCTCGTGCACACACTTGCTTTGGTTACATGCGTGTCTTCTGCACATGTGTGCAGCCTTCCGTGCATGTGCTTTGCTTGCTCACGTGGCTTGCACGCATGCACGTGGCTTGAAAACATGGCTAAATAGGACGGCATAGCGCCAGGGCGGGGGCGGGCCCATCCTCAGGTTGCCTACCGGTTCGCACGAAGTGGTCCAAACCGGCTGAATACAGCGGTTAAATCCAGCAGGTTCTGACAAGTTCTGGACAACCGGTAGCGGAAATTTTGAGTAGTTCAGAGAACCGGCAAAGACCACCTCTGGCCGGCCCCAGAGTGGGGTGGGAATGGAGATTTTGCAATATCCTTCCCACAGGAGTGGGGAGGGAATGGGGATTCTGCAGTATCCTTCCCTGCCATGCCCACCAAGCCACATCCACAGAACCGGTAGTAAAAAAAAATTGGATTTCACCACTGGCTGAATATGACTTCTGGTGCCTTTCCAGAATTTCAGCAGAAAAGAATTTCTCGTCACTGCTGATTTCCCTATTGAACTATGATTTAGTCTTTCTTTCAGAATGGGTAGTATACAAATAAAGAAATAAATAAAATTAGAGATGCCTGGAACCACACTTACAAAGTATTATTCCAGGAGGGACCCCTGCTCTCTTTCCAAGGCAGCAATTCATATCTCGCCATGGACAGTAATTTTCAAACATGAGTGTATAGTTTCAGACCCAGTTCTTTTCCATCTTCTCAGTTCAGATCTTCTTGGTCTCCAACTCTGACTAGGTCCGGCTATATGATTCAAAGTCAAGCAAGAGGAAATTTGTGGTCCAGTAATATCTGGAAGGTCGTAAGATATTCCTCCCTCAGTTGTAGACATAAAGATTCCTGGATTCACACATAGTGCTAAGCAGTGGTGGGATTCAAATAATTTAACAACCAGTTCTTTGCTCTAATGGCCACCTGGGTGGGCATGGCCATGGTGGGTGTGGCCATGGTGGGTGTGGCTATGGTGGGCGTGGCCAGGGGGTGTGATAGGCAGGACTCGGCCTCCTGCACTCCCCTAGGAGCAAAAATGGGCCATAGGGGGGTTGTGCTGTACCCCCTGTGCCCCCTTTTGGGCCTAGGAGGGCTCCCTACAGCCTCCTAGGAGTGAAACCATGGCACAGGGGGGCACACCGGACTCCCCATGCTCCATTTTGGGCCTAGGAGGCCTCCCTACAGCCCCCTGGGAGCAAAACCAGCACACGGGGGGGCACGCCAGAACCCCCCCCGTGACCCGTTTTGGGCCTAGGAGGCCTCCCTGCACTTACCTGGTGCAGGGAGGCCTGGGAGCCAAAATGGGGCGCGTGGAGACTCCTGGAAGGGGCGGGAAGGAGCCAGCCAGCAATTTAACCACAATTTAACAACTGGTGCTAAGCCTTGGTTTGTTTTAGCTATGGTTCTTGAATAATATGCAGATGGATGGGTTCGCACAATATACCAAGCCAAAATCAAGTTACCGTTGTAAACTTCGCTTGTTACACGAACATAGTATTTCTCACAAGAACTGAAAGAGATATACGTAATAGCATAGATACGTGAATGCACAGTGTTAAAACAAGGCACCAATCCATGATTTTTTTTGATTCCAAAAAAAAAAAAATGTTTCCTGTAATATTGCACCAATATTAGGGGGGGAGTGGGGAAAAGCTAGAGATATATTTTCCTCTTTCTCCTGTAATGCTAGATCTCAAGGTTAATCAATGAAATTGATCGGGAATAGATTTACCCTGGTAAATCCCCACCTCTGCCACCTTTGGAAGCAAATGTCATGTGCAAACCAAGCCATCGTAGACAATGAAAAGTGAGGGCTGGAAGTCAATAAAGATTAGAGGACAAGCCAAAAAGGCAAGTCCAAAGATGACTTTCAGTGAAAGGCAAGCTCAAATGGTTATAAACAAAGAAACAAGTCAGAAGATAGGAAGAAAAAAGGGGGGGGAATAGTGCAACTAGGGGATTTTTTTTTTTTAGATCCAGGGAGTTTGGATATTTAAGTAATATAATATTGGTTATGAAAGGCAGAATTAACTTGTCCATCAGCAGCAACAGTATCGTCAGCGTAATGGATCACCTGGAAATGGGCAAAAGTGAAATGAACCACTCATGGAAGCGTCTACCTCTCCTTGAAGAATGAAATATTTTGGGAAATATTTTAGAAAAGGCAGAATATTATATTTTCCCAAAGGGAGAAATGGAGAAACGTGTATTTTTAGAGGCAGAAAGCAGTCCCCACTTTCCTCAATAGCCCACAGCAGATGTCAGCACTTAAGAAATAAAGAGCTTATTGAAAGAAGGAGACAAGTATCCAGATAGCTCTGTTCATAGGCAAATACTGAGCCTTGGTAGTACAGTGGTCTAAAGCACCCTGTTATTAAGAACAGCTGCCTGCAATTACTGCAGGTTCGAATCTCGCCAAGGCTCAAGGTTGACTCAGCCTTCCATCCTTTCTAAGGTAGGTAAATTGAGGACCCAGTTGTGGGGGCAATAAGCTGACTTTGTATAAATATACAAAAAGGATGAAGGCTATTGCTGAGCACATTGTAAGCTGCCCTGAGTCTCCGGAGAAGGGCGGCATATAAATCAAATTAAAAAAAAAAAATACTGCAGGCAGAACTCCATTCAAGACAGGATTTTTTGAAACTTCCTGCAGCAAAGTCTGAACAAAGGCAGAATGGTAGGATTAGAAGCAAGCCCCCTCACTCAAGATCCAAAACAGGATGGAAGCCATTAAGCCACAATAGGAATTGCCCAACACCCTTTCAGAACACAAGCCCCTTCATTGCATCACCCCACAGCAGTCCAAACTTCAACCAAATTAGCTCAGACAAGCAGCTAGGATTTGCATTTTCTCTTTTGCCTGTAGAGCCAGCTATGACCCCTACATAACCACTACATGACTCCATAGGAATCTGACAACAACCAATAAAATACATGTTCTTGCACAGGAACAGGACGCTCAAGTGCAAAGCTGAAAAGAAGGTATAAAACCCCCTCTCTCTTAACTCCATGTGGTCAGCTGCCCAGAAGCACAAACCTATGTGGTTCTGCTTCATCGATAAACCATCTTTCCAATCAGCCTCCATGTTTCCAGTGTCTTTCTCCTGGCTTGGAACTGAACCAGATGGATATTTCTTCCCACAGAAGAAAAGCCCTCAGAGTTCCTGGTTCCCATCATTAGCTGCCCTTTTTGTGTTCTGCTCAGATTGTTGTGGCATATAGGCACAAAGCGGTGGGGAATAAAAAGTGCTATGTGGTCCATTCTCCCCCTTTTGCCTGCCCATCCTCGACTAGAAGGAGACTTGGTCACCCAAATTCACAACTCTCTATTTAGAGTCCAGCCTGAGAAGTTTGCTTCTGCATATTACATGTAAGCCTTTGGGGTATGATGCAGTGGTGAAATCCAATTTTTTTTACTACCGGTTCTGTGGGCGCGGCTTGGTAGGTGTGACAGGGAAAGGATATTGCAAAATCTCCATTCCCAGCCCACTCCAGGGGAAGGATACTGCAAAATCTCCATTCCCTCCCCACTCCAGGGGAAGGATACAGCATCCTGTTTTTGATAGCACGTAACCACTGGACTTTCTACTGGGTTCCCCATTAATTTTGTTTTGGGGAAGCTGGCAGGGAATGTTGAAAATCACATTCACGTGTCTGGAGATGCTACAACAGCCAAGGACTAGTTGTAAGTACCATGTGTACCACCAGCACCACTGTAACTTTGAACAGTTGTTGAATGGAGGGTCAAAATTCAAAGTACCAGGCTTCGGTATCCACCCGAGATGCTGCCCTCCCTTGCTTATATTTTAAATCTTATTTCAGAGAGAAGAAAATAGGCAGAGCACAAAGCCAAAGTCAACGTTCACCACCTGCCACAACTACCCTGTTGTTTTGGCAACAAACATTTGTTGTTGTTGTTAGTTGCGAAGTCATGTCCGACCCATCATGACCCCATGGACAACGTTCCTCCAGGCCTTCCTGTCCTCTACCATCCTCTGGAGTCCATTTAAGCTCATGCCGACTGCTTTGGTGACTCCATCCACCCACCTCGTTCTCTGTCATCCCCTTTTTCTTTTGCCCTCAATCGTTCCCAGCATTAGGCTCTTCTCCAGTGAGTCCATCCTTCTCATTAGGTGGCCAAAGTATTTGAGTTTCCTCTTCAGGATCTGGCCTTCTAAAGAGCAGTCAGGGTTGATCTCCTCTAGGACTGACCGGTTTGATTGACTTGCAGTCCGAGGGACTCGCAGGAGTCTTCTCCAGCACCAGAGTTCAAAGGCCTCAATTCTTTGGCCCTCAGCCTTCCTTATGGTCCAACGGCAACAAAACATATGACACTATTATTCATTTCTCTCACGTTGACCACTGCTCTGTTTCCTGAGTTCAGCCTTTCTTTGAATCATGATCTCTTAGCTTTCTTTTCATCTGCCAGACCAACACGAGCAGTTCACAAAAAAAGTAATAATAATAAAAAAAATAAGGCATAGCTTTTGTCCAGACTTACCAAGCATCGCTGCATCCTTGACCTTTAGCCTGCCAGTCTACTCAGCATCTCATTATCTCAATTAGTTCAGTAGAACTGCTCTCCAGCAAGAAGGTGATCAAATCCTCCTTCCCTTCCTTAGCCTGTGACTATCGCCTTTGCTTTCTCATTTATTTCTCCAAGCTGGGCCCTTTATTAGTCAGAGTTCTTTCTAATAGAATCTGAGCCTTGGAATCCATCATTTACCACTCCGTTTCTCACCCCTTCATTATACATGCTGCTACATCTATTATAGTCAGCTTTATATTTACTGGATGGAGGTCTTTGCTTCGCCTTTACTTTTGATCCCGCTCCAGCCAGCGCTAGCCAGAATCGTTCAGCAAGTCCAACCAATTACTTTATTTTTTCTTTTGCTCTCCCAAACTGCATCCTCACTTTCTCTACAGTTTGACAATTATTTGAGATGGTGACAAAGAAAAGGAAGGGCGGCTTGGAGTCCTCTCTCTTGCTATGAGGATATCTGTAGCTTGTTTGTTTGGCCTTTACGCTTTCCCAGGGTTACTGATTTACTCCCTCTGCTTTAGGACTAAGAAACCTAGAATCCACATCGGGAGATCCTCCAGAGACTCCCAAAATAAAACCCCCTAAAAACCAGATGGCCAAATGATTTGATTTTTGGAATTTGGGGTAGCACGTTTTTTGAGTTCTTATTCAGAATATGGATATGATCTCCATATCTATAAGGCAGTGATGGCGAACCTTTTCTGCACCGAATGCCGAAAAGGTTGTGCGGAAACATCACGGCCGTGTGAGCTCTTTGAACTCCAGAAAAGCTCAAAGCATGTGCGCCTGACGATTAGCTGGCCGGCGCAGGTGCAGGCCAGTTTTTGGAACTGCCGTGAGCACGAAGGGATTGTGCTCCGGAAAAGCCGAACTTCCAGGTTCTGGTTGCGCATGCACACCCAACAATCAGCTGGCCGGCGCGCATGCGCACACCGCTTTTCGGCACTGCCACGTGCACGAAGGACAGATGATAGTCATATGCACATGCGTGCCAGAAAGCCAGAAGACAAACAGGCAAGGCCACGCATGCCGGGAGACATGGTTTTACTTTGGGCACGTGTGCCATAGGTTCGCCATCACAGCTATAAGGCATTAATAGCTCCTTGCCCTAATTTAATGCCCCTGTAAAAAAAAAGATCACACACACACACATGAAGAGGCATGCCTGGTCATGTTCCCTGTAGCTTTTAAAGACTGAAAGAAGTTTTTAAAAAAAACAACCTCAAATGAAATATCCCCAAGATATTGAGCTGTGATAGAAATGGGTTCATAACCCTACTTGGTTGATTGCAGGGTGAGTGAGGCTGATGATAATATGTCCTGATTATGCTTTCCATGGACATAATTGGAACTTCTTAAATAGATAGTGTAATCTGCTAAGAGTACAACCTCCCCAGGCAGAGATCAAAACCTCTAACATTTTGCACAGAATGGAGAAGAAACGGAGCACGGCATGGAGCAAAAGCTAAGAATTAAGCAGGGATCAGCTACCAACCATCCGAGGAGGAGGAGGAGGAGGAGGAGGAGGAGGAGGAGGAGGAGGAGGAGGAGGAGGAGGAGGAGGAGGATCTTCTTCTTCTTCTTCCTCCTCCTCCTCCTCCTCCTCCCCCTCCTCCTTCTTCCCCTCCTCTTCCAAAGAGAGCTGTCTCTAATTTCAACTTTGCTAAAGAAAAGAAATGGTACCAGGATTCTATGGCACACACATATTTATTTATTTTATTTATTTATTAGTTTGTCAAACATATACAAGACAGCAGGTATAAATATGAACGTGGACATGAATGAAGGAAATGAATACAAATAAATGGGGACAGTAGGAAAGGGATGGTAGGCACGCTGGTGCGCTTATGCATGCCCCCCTTTATGGACCTCTTAGGAATGGGGTGAGGTCCACGGTAGAAAGTTTGAGGTTGAAGCTGTGAGGCTTCATTTACCTTGAGTTTGTATCAATTATTTGCCCATGTATTATTGAGGTTGAAGTTGAAGAAGTCATTGACAGGTAGGACGTTGTAGCAGACAATTTTGTGTACTATACTTAGATCAGATTGCAGGTAGCCCAGTTCCAGATTTTTGAAGCCCAAAATTTCAAGCCTTGTGGCATAGGGTATTCTATTGTGAGTAGAGGAGTGGAGTACTCTTCTTGTGAAATACCTCTGGACCTGCTCAATCGTATTAATATCCAATGTACAGTGTGGATTCCAGGCCGACGAGCTGTATTCGAGAATTGGTGTGGCAAAGGTTTTGTATGCCCTAGTTAGCAATACAATGTTACTGGAGAAGAAGCTTTGCAAAATTAGGTTAACAACTCTTAATGCCTTTTTGGCAATGCTGTTACAGTGAGCTCTGAGGCTTAGATTGTTTGAGACGAGTACTTCTAGGTCCTTGACAGAGTGAAGGTCTAAGAGGATATATCTTATCCACACTAAATGAGGCTGGACATAATTTGGGAAACAAATTAGCATGATTTCAGCATGGTTGGCTGGGGAATTCTGGGAGCAAACCGGTGGCAAACCAGGGAGGATTTCACCAATGCCTTCCATGCAACAAAACTCATAACCGCCCAGGATAGGCAAAAGGATATTTTGAAAAGTGAAAGTGAGAAACAAAATGGACAATCCCATTTAATCCATGCTGGTGCAAACGAGCATCAGGAACAAGTGAAAACATGGAGAGCAAGTTAAAATAAGTGAGGATGTGATTCGTTCTCCTCTGAACTCCGCTGACAGTGTGCAAAAATAACTAGGCAAGCCTTTGTTGGTGAAAGGCTTTTGAGAACAAACCCAAACGTTCCCAGGGCACCCTGTGAAATCTCATCTTGGTGTGCTTTTTCAAGTTGTTTAGTTCTGATTCAGCAGTCCAAAAGTGTGCTTAAACACAGCAGGTAACACATCTCCCTTGGAACAAATAGGAAAGAAATCAGGTTAGCATGAGGGCACCCAGCAGGACTCGGCTTCTGTCTTCTTGGTCCACATAAACTGACTTCTTCAGGAAAGAGATTTGGGGAAAAAGACAGCACATTGCAAGAAGCCTGTTCTTACATGCACAAGAGAGTTGAGAAAAAAAAGAAAAAAAGCGGGATAAACTAAGAAGTAAAACCTGTAGAAAGGCCGGGTGGAGGATCACGGCAATAAGGAATAAGGGAAGAGCTAAAATCAGGCTTTAGAACAAGCATCCAATGTTGGCAACTTTAAGACCTATGGTCTAACTCAGAATGGCTTCAACCTAGCATGACTTCAGCATGGTTGGCTGGGGAATTCTGGGAGTTGAAGTCCACAGGTCTTAAGTCCACTGTGCACATGTGTAGTGCGTGCCAAGTGAATGCTGCATATGCATGCACAGTATGCACCAAATGCATGCTGCACACGCATACGCAATATGCACCAAATGTGTGCTTTGCATGGGAAAAGGAGGCTTGGGAAGATAAGTAGAACAGCGATTTAGATTCACTAGAAAGCAGGATTTCCTGCTGATTGTCAGAAATACCAATTTAGATGAACCGGTAGTTTTTTGTTTTTTGCTTTTTTTTTACTACCGGTTTGCCTGAACCGGTAGTTTTTATCACTACCGGTTCACCCGAACCGGTGTGAACCGGTAGCATTTCACCGCTAATGGAAGGATGTTTCGAGTGGGTTGGCTCAACTCAAGAGCCTTGATAGTACAGTGGTTTAGTGCACCCTGTCATTAACACAGCTGCCTGCAATTTCTGCTGGTTCGAATCTCTCCAAGGCTCAAGGTTGACTCAGCCTTCCATCCTTTCTAAGGTAGGTAAATTGAGGACCCAGTTGTGGGGGCAATAAGCTGACTTTGTATAAAATATACAAAGGAATGAAGGCTATTGCTTAACGCATTGTAAGCCGCCCTGAGTCTCCGGAGAAGGGCGGCATATAAATCAAATTAAAAAAAAAACGCAGAGCCATCAAGAAGCAGAACTGTGATGGAATGTAGTCAGGAGTTGCAGGAGGGCAAAGAGGCAACGGAGCTTGGGATGTCTGGTAGGAAGGAAGAGAGCAAGATCGTACCCTCCCTAGCAGTTCATGAAGCATATTCATAGTTACAAAGATAATTGCTTTAAATTCTTTGTTTTGAAACCAAAGTCCCCTCCAATTTTGGTCCAATCATATAACCAGCATTTCCTGGGCTGTTACAATCTTCAGAGAAGGACCAAGGGAGACATGATAGCAGTCTTCCAATATTTGAGGGGCTGCCACAGAGAGGAAGGGGTCAAGCTGTTTTCTAAAACACCTAAAGGCCAAACAAGGAATAATGGATGGAAACTGAACAAGGAGAGATTCAACCTGGAAATAAGGAGAAATTTCCTGACAGTGAGAATGATCAACCAGTGGAACAGAAGTTGCCTTCGGAAGTTGTGGGAGCTTCATCACTTGAGACTTTCAAGAAGAGATTGGACTGCCATTTGTCAGAAATGGTGTAGGGTCTCCTGCTTGGGATTAACACTGTTAATCTGTAATCTGATGCTCTTTGGTTTATCTTTTCATTTATGCATTCTTGTTTTGTTTTCCTCGCAGTAAAACTACTAGATGCAGAAACTAGAGGCAGAAAACTTTAAATTTTTGTTGCCATCTATTGGTTGTTTAGATTTTCTTTAACCTAGATCCGATAGCCCTAATATTAGAGGAAATTAATTTTCCAATAAAACTCTAAGTGAGTTTGAGAAAATTCTATTCACACTCAAGAGCACGTTCAATGAAGAGGTTCAGTCAGCGTATTTTTGTCAATCCTACAAAGATGGACGCGGCACAAGCTTAGGGATCCTTCACCTCGATTTATTTCAGAATAAATTGGATAGGAACAGGTTACATATCCAGAGCTAAACAAAGGTGAGGGACGGACTCCCGGCAGTGTAAGGGACAAGTCTATAATTCATATCTAACTTTGTTCTAGCTCATTAACTTCATGGTGTCTTGAATGGGGTGAAAGAACTGTCTTCTTCTCTTGTCCTATTACAGTCAAATCATTAAGAGTCCCTTCAAGTTCTGCAACTAGGTTGATATCTACATTACTCTCCTCTCCCTTCACTAATGTTCTCATCAGGGGTGTGGACTTTGGCATCTGTTTCCCATTACTGGATGGATAGATAGCTCTGGATATCAGGTGCTATTTGTTACTGTAAAACTATCGCTTCATTTACAATGTCCTTATCATAATGAACACAGTATGGGAGCCCATTTAACGCTCTTAGCGCCAGCAGATGTTAAATGCTGGAAGAAGGGAGAGCTGAAAAAATCACCGTCTTTTAATGAACTAAACCACCCATAATTTAAAGCACATCGGTTTTATTTTTGTTTTGTTTTCCACTTGAACCAAAATATTGTTTCAGAGCCAAAATTACTCAATGGATATCACACCACCCAAACAATTTCTTCATGTTTATAACAGGTGAAACTGTTCTGACCCAGGCTTCCTGATATAATAAAAAGTACACAATTAGTCCCCAAAACCCTTTTCTTTCTTTTTTTTTAATATAAGTTTTTTATTGATTTTACAACAACACAACACAACATACAAAACACAAACACATAACATGTGTTTCTTTTGACATATCAGTTTCGTTCCTCTTACTTTCTATTTTATACATTCCCCATTTTTCCCATCCTTTATTATCATTATCTTTATCGTCCTTTTATTTCTAATTTTATTCATTTACAATATTTTACACATTTGTCATATTCTTCTCTCCATCCTTTATTCACCTTTACTTTCTCTACTCTCGAGCCAATCGTACCACTTGGTCCATACTTGGTAGTATTCTGTTTCTTCCTTTTCTTTTATTTCCCCAAAACCCTTTTCTTATTCCTTTCATTCCTTTCATTCCTTTCCTTTCATTCCTTTCATTCACAGCATGTGCTGAATCACCAAGAGTTTATAAATAGTCCAACAGAAGTCTGCCACAGTCCTTTGGATAAGGCTGGTAAACACCCACCTTTATCTCCCTTGACACGCTGCCAACGACTTAATTGGCAATTATCTTGGCAAGGCCACATGGAAACACAGAGTCAAAAACGGAGCTTCAAAGTACAAACCGATACCATCCACAACGTTGCTTCCTGCAAAGGCCCATGTGCCTTTGCTCTTCCTTTATGTCTTATGGGAAGGGCCAATCATCTCCAAGCCTTACTCCTGAGTCGTCCCTTTTGTTTTAACTGTTCTTGCCTTCTGGCAGCTCTGCGAATGTGCGCACTAGGAACAGGCTCCCCCGTTCCTCTGCCTCTCTGATGTCCGACTTTGGAGGCTCTGGAGTTTGCACAAAAGTCCCAGATGGCCCTGTCCCCATCTCTGCAGAGCCCTCATCCAAGCCTTCCCCAGATTCCAGGACTGGCCCATGTTCCTCCCCAGCCTCCACACTGTCCGACTCTGCTGCCAGCTCGGTAGGTTGCTGGCGGACCACAACAGAAATGTCCATGGAGTTGTTTAACCTCATCTCAAAGGTCAATGTGTCTATCCTATTTGGGCTGCAGAATAGATATTTACCTACTAGATGGCAGCAAAGGGACTAGAATAGTCCTCTGTGCCCTCTTGTGGTCTGATGTGCCTCCAAAACTACTGGGAAGCCAAGGTCCCAAATATTTCAGTCTTATGTCATTTCAGTTGATTGGACTAGTCATCAATATCGATTTCATTTTTTCTCCTTTGATCACCCTGAAAGTGATGAACAAAGCCGTGGTGGCACAGAGGTTAGAGTGCAGTAGTGCAGGCTACTTCTGCTGCCTGCCGGCTGCCTGCAATTTGGCAGTTTGAATCTCACCAGGCTCAAGGTTGACTCAGCCTTCCATCCTTCCGAGGTTGGTAAAACCTCGGTAAAACCCCCAGATTGTCGGGGCAATAGGCTAACACTGTAAACTGGTTAGAGGGGGATGTAAAGCACTGTGAAGCGGTATATAAATCTAAGTGCTATTGTTATATTTTTAGAAGTATCACCAGTGGTGGGTTGCTCCTGGTTCTATCCGGTTCTATAGACCCGGTAGTAAAAGCAGTGGGAAGCTCCGCCCACCTACCCGGACGTCATAATTGACTATCTGCACATGTGCAGAAGCACGTGTGCTCCTGTTGCAAACCAGTAGTAAAGGTAAGTAGAACCCACACTTGAGTATCACCCTCTAGTCTTTGAGGGACCATACATAGAATTTTTCTGCTTCCACTTGGGGTTCAACTGAAGTTTTACAGCCCATATCTGGTAGCTTTATGAGAATGTAGATTGGAGAAATAGGACCAAAAACCCAGATGTTGTAGCATTGCTGAGAGAGTCCTGCTTTTGTGATTCTGTGTACAAGCCAGTACATGGACTGCTTAAGCTTTTTTTAGTCATCACACATTTTGCTATGGAATGTATGAATGATCTTGAAGAAAGAGGGGAAGAGATGCTGCCTGGGAAACACATAAATAAGAGATGGAGGAGTCCCCAGTGGCTTAACAGACAGAGAACAAAACTGAGAAAGAACCCTGAATATTGGATCAAGTGATGGCAGGGATTTTTGTGCCTTCAGACTTGAAAGATTCTATTATTGTAACTTTACAATAAAGTAGAATTACCGGCAATTCATCTAGTCCCATTTTCTGTCTGCTTTATATGGGAGGACTGACACAGCTCAATGTTCCTAACAAACTTTGGGCCACTCTTGGGCTACCAAGAACATATCTAGTATGGCACAGTGGTAAAATCCAAATTTTTTTCACTACCGGTTCTGCGGGCATGGCTTGGTAGGCGTGGTGTGGCTTGGTCGGCGTGGCTTGGTGGGCATGGCAGGGGAAGGACACTGCAAAATATCGATTCCCACCCCACCCAAGGGAGAAGGATACTGAAAAATCCCCATTCCCTCTCTACTCCAGGGAAAGGATACTGCAAAATCTCTGTTCCCACCCCACTCCAGGGGAAGGATATTACAAAATCCCCATTCCCTCCCCACTCCAGGGGAAGGATACTGCAAAATCTCCATTCCCACCACACTCTGGGGCCAGCCAGAGGTGGTATTTGCTGGTTCTCCCAACTACTCAAAATTTCCATTACCGGTTCTCTGAACTGCTCAAAATTTCCGCTACCGGTTCTCCAGAACCTGTCAGAACCTGCTGGATTTCACCCCTGGTATGGCAGTGGAAAAGCAAATGTGGGTTGTCAGGCCACAGTCTTGCAATCTTGATGAAGTCTTTGGCAGCAGGCCTTACACAACATCAGGGACTCTCTTCTACCACAACAATGTTAAGGGTAAAGGGTAATTGTGATATCAGTCCAGTGAATTGCGCTGATAATTAACAATGATTCCCTGGTATTTTACATACTTCCAAAAAGAAAAAAAATGAACGAAAGCAAGAAACCTGTCACCTCCTGCAATTTAAAATTAAAATAGATTCTAGACTAGGTTGCTTTAGAGGGGGGTGAGTGGGTGGAGGGAATCTTTACTTGATAGATCGAAAGCTGATCTATCCTGCAGACTTAATCCAGTTCTAATCCTTGCTGTTCTTTCCCAGGTTTCTTAAAAAATGTGTAATCTTTGTGAGGAGATGAAGACTTTCCAGCAGAGACTTCCTGGCACTTTGACAAAAAAAACAGAACTCCCAAGTTGCTGTGACGGTTAAACCAGTTTAGAAAACCCATCAGGGAATTGCTTGCTTTCATCGAGTTAGAGCAAATGTCATTCTTTAATACGGAATCATGACTAAAGCCTGCATTTCACTGCCAGCTTTAAGAGCTTTCTTAAATTATGCCCGTTGATCCTAGTGTGTATATATTACACAGTGGATACAGCAGAGCTATATAAAATTCTTCTTGCAGCTGTTTGCTTTCCACCTAGGGCTAAAAATGTGTGTGTCTTTGCTGTTCTTTAGTGGCATATTTAAAATCTATGAATCAAGACACTGGGGAGAGAAAAGAGATCAAGGAACAATGAAAATCCACTTGGTGGCCAGACAAAGGAAAGGCTTTTGTCCAAAGGGAATCACCTGTCAGC